>NW_026936803.1:0-74418 GCF_032062105.1 Saccostrea cuccullata
GTCTTTCCAGGAAGAACCAAGACCATAAGAAAATTCATGAAGAGAAAATTTGCCATGAACAATGATGCAGGACTGAATACAAGAATTCCTACAAACACCACCCTGGGAACTTACCTTTAATGAAGCATGCTCTGTCTACTGCTGTTGGTTCCATCATAACCTGCTACCAGGGACAGTGCGGAAATTCCTGTCAACATTATTCCTTTTCCTGTCATGGACTGAAAAGCAATATGTGGAAATCTTCAGTGTTGCCTAGTGACTTTGAATTAAACATGACAGAAAAAGACAAATGTTTGTTAAAAGACTGTATAAATTTGACTTTAGGACAAAGTAATCTTGATAGAATCAAATATCATACTTGTACTGTTGTACACAAAAATCTGAATCTGTAAATAGGGCATATTTAAAATCAAATCCAAAATGTATAACAAGTAGTAGAAATTTTGAAAGTAGAATACATTAAGTTGTACACTCACTGAATAGGGGTCATGGAAACTCAACACTGGAACTTTGTGAATCTGTAGGGGCACCTGTTGTAAAAGGAAGTAGAGTGGTCCATCATCTAAAACAACAAAATAGACAAAATTACTTTAAATTGAAACAAAAACAGTTAAAATATAAATTTCAAAGAAAATACTACAGATCTAAAAGATATCAGCTGTACGATAAAAAATCTAAAGATACTTACAGTAAATCAGTAACAGATCCAAAATTAAAAAGGAAGTTGTAAGACTGTGAAGGGGGGGGGGGGGGGCATTGATGACATGCACATGCATTTCAAATGTATAAAATTTGTATTTAAAATATATTTTGTGAACTATTTTACATGTAATAATTGTTTTTATGGTTCATTATGCATTGATAATTTTCAACTGTGTAAATGGAGAAGATGTGGACATTTGAATAATGTATTATTGTATGTGTAAAATGTGACATTTTGTTATACGAGAGAGTCTGTACATGTAAAAATGTTATATTCTTTATTATTTAGCTCATTAAAATTATTTGAATTAAAAATCTTGTTTTTCTTACCTGTGTGATAAACACAACAAAGGTTTCAGAGGTATTTGGTAGAAATATGGGTATACGGGTGTCAAAACTGTTGGTTGGTAACAAGACTTCATGCCACATTGTTTATCCGCCATTATTGATCTTTTCAAGGGGAGACAACTCCTGAAATCAGAGAAATTTTAGTGAAAATGAGAGTTATCTGTTTCTCTTTAGGTCTCACACAAGGAAATAATTTCACTATATATTACTATAAAGCTTGAATTAAATTATTTAATTTATTACCGTAAAATCTCGAGTATTGGGCGCATTTTTTTCGTCAGAAAAATGTTCAAAATTAGGGATGCACTCAATACATCGGAAAAAAATTCATCCCCCTTTTTTCAGGTCACTTTCTCAGTGTTGAGGACCATGCATTTTCCTGATCCATTTGAATTGATTACCCTTTTGTAACCAATTACGTCAAAGTTAATCGAATTTTAGAGAGTTATATGCGTAAGTCCTACCTGTTGTAGAAATATACATATACCCTAAGTATTGACATAAAGAAAACCGTTTCAAAAATCAAATTCTGATGAAAAACGATCTTTGTTTATATTTTATTTCCATTGCATATTCCGCCATTTTGAACTACCGGCGCTTATATCATCAACCAACAGCATGTTGCTTAAGACAAAGATGTATTTAATTAATACCTATAAATGAGTCAACAGCTATAATCTTTTTGATGTTTTTGATTTATTCTTATTTCTATAACTTATTTTTATGTTTTAAATTTAAGATATGTGATTTGAGTTACAATTTGTTAGGGATTGTATTGTCACGTCATTGCTATATTTAACTTCAGTCAAAGTTGTCACGTAGGCCATGAGTGGGATGACCATTGTTTATATAACAATTTTCACTTCAACACCTGCGTTATTAAAACACTAGGCAGTGGAAGCACATATAAACGTTTTTGTTTAAACAGTCAATTACAACCAAGAAAATTATCAATGGATACCAAGAACTGTTTAATTACTAAAAGCCAACTTTTCGACATTAATATCGCTTGGGTATGACCTAATTCATAATTAACACGCTTGGATTGGAAATAATTAAAAAGAAAATAATCAAGTATTATTACCTCTTTTTAGATAACTATTACAAACATTAAATTAAAATGTTCATTCATGCACACTTGAATATATCTAAAGTGAAGAAAACTGACGTTCTACTCTCGTTTGTGATTTGAAATTTTTTATTTTATTTTAAGTTAATGTACTAGAACAAGTAATGTCACATCTGATTTCTGCGTTTTTGGGATGCGCTTTTTACATAGGACCAGCGTTTTTTCAGGATTTTTACCCCCAAAGTTGGGGGTGCGTCTTTTACAACAATGCGCACAATACTCAGGATTTTACGGTAGACTCTCAGCAAAAAATTCATGAAAGAGAAAAACAAGATTAATGCTTTAAAAAAATTTGAGATCAGAAAAAATATGCCTTATGTTGCTGTTAAGAGAGAAAATCGACAGTAAACATACCTACCCCGAAATGCACGTGGGATTCACATGTTGACAAACAGCCTACACACCATCCAGGAAGTTGCATCATGCGCACCTGAAAAAAGTGCCTTTTAATTCAGTGGGATAATTCTGCTAAAGAAATGATATTCCTAGTACATTAGTCCAATTTTAAAACTGTATGCCTAAAACAAATTGCCAAAAATGAACAAAGAAAAAAAAATTCTCTATATATATGGAACTTCAATTGACTAAGTTCATTTTGATTGGCTATTTCCTTGCGTAAGACCTTTAAGATTCTTCCAAAAGTAAAACAAGCATATGTCTTCAGGACAGGTTATCAGTAAGGGACATCATGGAATCAAGTTATTTTTTAAAATAACTTTTTTAGGTTACTTCACTTATTTAAGACTATACAAAGAAGTAACTCACTTGAGTCAAGTTAGAATACCAGTTTTGCCAAAAAACATCAATATGTTGTGTTTTCTGCTGATTAGAGATGATGTAAGGCTGGGGAAGTTGTAAACATATGTACTTCTTTTTATATAAACTTAACAGACTCAATTCTTTAAGCTTTTAGGATGAAATTAAAAAAATATCATGATTTTTTTAAGAAAAATAATTCCATTACATGAACATTTCATGGGTCAATTACACATCCTCTACCAATTTTTCCAACACTGAGACTAATTCTCTTATAATCTTTGGACATTACTGTACCATCCCTAAGTCTTGCATTTTTTGTGCAAAGCTGTATATTTTTGTGCAAAAGTTCTAAAGTGAAGTGGGTTTAGGATGAATCAACATACACTTAAATAACCTGGGTCTAATTAAATTCATAATGGGGAGCAATATTTATGACTAAAGACAGGAACCCCCCCCCCCCCCCTAAAAAAAAAAAAAACTTAAGAGGGAGAGGGCTACATTATTGCAGCTAGACCCCCCCCCCCCAAAAAAAGGGGACTCAGGAGAGAACCGTTCATAAATTTTAAGCATGACCTACTTACAAGATTTATGGTGAAAGGCTCTATATTAAACCACTTTTATTTTTAATTCTTTCAAATAAAACGATGAGAACATTGTTTGAGCTCTAAACTGTCACCGAGTTATTAACCTTTTTGTTTTTTTAATTATTAACTTAAAGCCAACCCTTCTAAAGTTTGTTTATATCTATCTGAGTATATTTTACTATTTCTTTTCAAATTATTTTATTTTAAATTGTTAAAATAGATTCACCTGTAGCTATCCTCTTGCTCAATCTTTTGTTGTGATGGTCGTTTGATCCTTACTTGGCGCGCTTCCACATGACTGGAGTTTGACATTTCGATCCCGATGCATTTTAAACATGAAAAAAAAATACTTATATTATAGTAATGGTAATTGCAAATTGAATTGAATAATGAATAGATGTTAAAATTCAAGGATTAAAAATGATTCCCAATGAAATCTTTCTGATCACAAACTGCTTTTGCCAAATTATATTTTGGTTGATTTTTTTCGAATATATTTTTTTCCTTTATTGATGATAATTTGAAAAAAATTGAACGACAAAATTACAGACACATGAAATATAGAAAGACTATAATTACAGACTGTGGACAAGTATCACAAGAGGATCCTGGAATTATTCAAACGGGGTAGGGATTGGCCCACAGCATAACCTGATAACTGAAATGAAATGCATGGGGATTGGAACTTGAATTTATCACAGGTTAACAAGAAACAAACACATTGATGTTCAAGTAAAACAGCTTCTGGCGATTATTTTATAATATAGATGTAGTGCTCCAGTAGCACACATAGAAAATTTGCGAGGAGCACTTACTTTTAAAGTTGAAGGTTATACTTTTACACTTGGACAATGCACAGGTGCTTGAGGACAGCTCCCCCCCATAAATAAAGACCCACTGAACTTTTCGATTTTTTTTAATTTCATAAACTATCTTTTAGTAAATTATTTGTTTTGTAATCCATACCATCAGAAAAAAAAAACCAAAATGTTACAAAACAAACACTTTCATTTATTTAAAAACTGAAAAAAAAATCGTATTAACCCACTCTATATAACAAAACGAGTCATCCTTACATTTGTAAGTGGTTTATGGGGGATATTGGAGTTGTCGTCCCCCCCCCCCCCACCCCGCGGTCATTGGAAATGCTACTAAAATACATGTAATTTCAAAATCATTAAAGCGGGATGTTTACAGTTGACCTACATACAGAATGGTTGAAAATATTTCCGGTCATTTACTATCGCTCACTTATTAAAATGAAAAAGTAATACAGTGAACAACTGGTGAACAAAAACACAATAAAATAAGGAAACAGGCTGTTCTCTAACATACATAGAATTTCTCTAACAGCGGTCAGACTTCTGACAAGATATCCTATTCAAACACTCTAATGCTAACGTCTAACCTGAACACACACACACACACAAGTAATTCACAGATGAGTGCCTGCCAAGATACACTGATTGAACGAATGTTAAAATAACATTAAACATAACTTTAAAATACTGCAAAATATACTCACCTGGGTCTGTTTCCCGTACAAATTGGTTATTGTAAACCTACAGTAAGTTTCAGGTATATGCCAGTGCAAAAATTAACAAATTCTACCCTGTCCCATAACTCTGTGTCTTGCACGCTGGAAAGCTCTGCCGGGAATGACCTCAAGCTATTGTTACCCGTCGGCCAAAAGTTTGCAAAGAATCCTGGGTGCTAACGGTGAGGTGTTTGAAGGGTAATTCTTGCAAACAAAACAAGGGGTACCCAAAAGGTTTAACTAGTGATTGTTACAATATGTACGCTCACAAATCACGTGCTACTCACATTAGTTTCAGAGTTATAGCTCGATACAATAAAGAGCATTGGAGTGGTATTTTTTTCTTCTTCAGAATCTTCTCCTTGTCGAACGTCATTATTGACTGTTTACCTTGTAGTCATTAAATAAGTGCATACTGATACGCAATTTTTACTTTTTTTATAATGAAAGTTAAGGTTTCTTTTTAGTATACAGTGAGATGTGTCATTTTTAAAGCGTGAATGAAATCGAATTTTTTGTGACATTCTAGTGTATATGAAGAAGAAAGGTGGACAAAAAACTAAAAATTAACACTGCACACTGAAACAAAATGTTACGAGAAAGTTCCAATTTCCTCGACAATACATTATATAGAAAAAATACAGTATCCTTGACCCAAGCGTATGAAAATTTCATATAGGCTAAATTAATCCATTTACAGTAAATTATTCAAAATGCCGGGGGAAGGGGGGTTATAATAAAAATATTATATTAGCCATGTTATACCTGTATTTCCGTTTTCATTTGCTATTTAGCGCTTATGAAGCAAAATATAAGAATGCAAAAATTATTGAAGCTGCAGAACTGTAGCTCCCCGAAAAAAAATTGACAGACCGGAGAGCTTCAGTGCCACTGATTCATTGAAAAAACTGTATATTTATTGTGCACAAAAAAGTGCGCTGTTTCTCGATTTATTTTTCCATGTTTTTAAAACTATCATCTCAAAAAAGGATATGGAGATAACGAACAGTGTTCAATCTCAAAGTCCATGCATAAGACAATACTAGTACAAGTTGGTGTCCTTAAAAAAAGGACTTCAATACGTGAACCATATGCATGTGTTTCTAACCGAAATTCAGTCAATTCAGGACTATTTCTAGGCAGGCGCGTAGCCAGCATGGTAATGAAGTGTACGCAGAAAACGGTCGGGGGTCTGGGGGCCGCCTTGAGGCCCCAAGTGGGTCCAGGGCGAAGCCCTGGTGGGGGCCCAGGGGCGAAGCCCCCGGAAGCTCCTGGATTTTTCGAAATGTTTCAGTCATTTTCTCGCAAAAGAAATCACGATAATATAACTTTTCTCGAGCAAACACTTAGCTAAGTTATACTGCTTCCATTGATACTTCGGGAAGAGAACGATAATTTATCAATTTAATTTACGCGTATATTGGTATTGGAAAAAAGTTTCCAAGTGTATTAAGATAAAACAGAGTAGCAATTTCAATATCGTTATCATTGGAGTTTAAAAACGGGAGTGTTGTTGTCTTTTGATTACCTTCATATTTGATAGCTGAAAAGATTCGAGAATGCTTCAATTATATAATTCTTTAAATTGGTAACATCAGTAAAAGAAGCTATATTATTATTTATTTTGTTCACCATAATTTAGATTGTTTAACGACATTCAACGACATTTATTCATTACCTCTACGGAAATTAAAAATCTTGTATAGTCTTCTTTGACATTTGTAACTTTTTCTGTCGATCAAAGTCCCTTAGATCGCTTTCCTTTATCAAATATTTCTCCGGATAATCAGGATTACGCGGATTTACAGTTGAAAATTTTGGTTCAACAATATTTTTTTCCTCAAGAATGTTGAAAGATGTTTTTGGAATTGATTTTAAAAAGGACTAAATTTGAATGTGAAGACATGCTGAATAAAATTTGAATCGAAACAATAAGACACAAAATAATTTGAAACACGGGTAGTGCCTCTTTTTCCCCGAATAAATTTCTCTCTTTCATTTTTTCCTTCTTATGGAATGCCATATACGACAGCCAACTGCTTACTGCCAAGTGCTGACTACCAACCGTCGGCTGCTTACTGCCAACTGTCACACATATTTGAATAAATCTTATTTTTATATTGATATTTATGTGAATTTTCAAAAAAATAACCGGCCGCGGACTTAAAACATTTTTTTCAAGAGAGTCACTCGTGCCCCCCCCCCCCCCCCCGCCCGCCCCCCCCCCCCCCCCCCCTAAGGGCACTCTATCTATAATTATAATATATAGGTCCCTTTTTATACATTAAATAACTTTTAGTTGTTTTAGTTTGTGCATGAAATATCATTACAAATTTCAGAGGGGTGTTCCGGACATCTCCCTCTAGATCTACGCATGTAAAACATATCTTATTTGTAAAAACAAATAGATACAAATGTTCGATCGGCGTTTTCTAAATGGAGGGTCGGAGGTCAGTTTTAGTTCGTTTAGTTTATACATTAACCCATGACTGTACAAATTTGAAATGCCCCCACCCCACCCTCAAGATCTTTGCATGTAAAACATTATAACACGCAGAGATATACATCTTTAATTTGAGGAATCTTTTTAACTATAGAATATAATGGAAAATGTAAATTTATTTTCGAAACATCTTTATCTGCGAAACGAAAAATCTTTTTTTTTCTCTCTCTCTCTCTCTTCAAAGGTTTTGTTGTCTCCGGGTGGGGGGGGGGTTACTTCTTTAAAGATTAAAAGCAAAAAATAGTCATTACTCTATTTCAAAAAAGAAAATAAAAAATAAACAATGTACTTTATCAATGGCATATACATGTATTGAATAGTACAAAAATTAAAACATAATGGTCATTTAGTCAATTTAATTTTACCATGCAGGGTGACCTCTTGAAAAAATGTCCTGGATCCGCGCCTGTTTGTTTTTCTTCCTCTTCTTTTTGAAAATTCATATAGATATCAATATAAATATAAAATTTATTGAAATATGTATGGCAGTTGGCAGTAAGCAGCTGACAGTTGGCAGTAAGCAGTCAGCAGTTGGCAGTAAGTAGTTGACTGTCGTATATGGCATTCCATACCTTCTTTTCTTTTATCCCTCTTTTTTTTTTTTTTTTTTTTTTTTTGAAAATGATGTGTACGCACTTGCGTACTTGCGTATAGGCAGCTACGCGCCTGCTAGGTTTAGTGAATATTCATGTATAAGTTTGATCACAGTTTCTATTATGATCTGCCTACTTTGACTGACAGTATTTTCATAGCAAAATTGTTAAATGTTATCTCCGATTGGCCTAAATAGTTTTGACATTTTTAAGAATTGGGTTATATTGATCAAAGGAGGATCCAGATCCGGCGCGCCGGGCGTGCATCCCTTCCCCCTCCCCGTTTGAAAATTTTATAAATATACGTCCATCATCCTGACATAAACATGATAAAGGCAAAAAAATCTCATAATAGTAAAAAAAAAAACAACAAAATAAACAAAACAAAAAGGACCTTGCCTTAGACCCACTGGGAGCTTCGGTACAGCCACCTGAACTTCGTACTTCTACTGCCCCCCCCCCCCCCCGTTACAAAATTCTTGGATCCGGCACTGTTAAATGATACATGTACCCCATAATGGCTGGGACTTGACATCTGTTCTGGATTTATACGGAAGAAATCTATAATTTGAAAAATATGTTTGATGGTACACGTGTAGCACAAGTTCGCATGTTTTTTTTTCCAGCCCCCCCCCCTCTCCATATGGAAAACTCTTGCTACAGGCCTGTATCACGCTATACTTGGATTGCTGTATATCGAATTATATTTGCAAGCCTTTATGTACAAAACAAATGCCGATAAAGTCAAGTTCTTCCCACTTTTAAAATAAATCTGCCATAGAATTAATTTATAAGTTTGCATATAAGTATATGTCTAAGAGCGCCAATAAATAAATACAATATGCAGGTTTAAAAGCGAAATTTGCCAATGAACAAGGTATATTCTCGAATAAGGCGAATTCACGGGTGAGCTGTCTTAGCAAGGGGGCGAACTCTCCCAATCGCACATTCTCGGGCCTTTCCGACTGGCTAAGTTGTTTTTCCGACCTCTGACGGAAAGACCCGAGATAATGCGATTGCGAACTCTCCAGCATTCTCACGCATGCGTAGCCTGTCTTATGCTCATGGCATCCTGTTTAACTTTGCTTATATATTTACTGCTTGGACTGCAGGATCCACGCAACAAAATTAGAGCAGAACAATCATCGAAAATTACGTCTGTTTATACTGGCATTTTGGTTTGAAAGATAATTCGGTCAGACACGCTTCGTGCAGATGTAAACTACGAAAGTAATTGATAGAAGAGTCTCTAACTTTTTTGCAAATGAGATAAGAATTTTGAAGAATGAATCTAGAACCGAGCGCACTTTTTTTGTGCGCAATAAATATACACTTTTTTTTTTCATTGGGTTGCACTGTATCTCTCCGGTCTATCAATATATATATTTTTCGGAGAGCTACAGTTCTGCAGCTGTAATCATTGTAAACAATATCTCCACTTGTAAGTCTCACGTTACAGAATAGACGTCCCTAAAAATATATATATGTTAGACATTATGTGGCAAAAAATAAAAGTGAAGTCTTTAGCTTGTTTAGATTCCAGATATCACTTTCACAATTACTTGAAACATTAGAATGCATACCCAGATAGCATGACTCCGTTGGGCCAACGTTGGTTTTTGGTTATATGGTTGGTGGAGTGTTGGCGTTGGGGAACAGATGTAGGCCCAACGTTGGTCCAACGTTCACTTACGTTGGCATGAAAGCTAAGCCAACGGTGTTGGGCATGTGATATTGGCCCAACGTTGGTTCAACGTTCATTTACGTTGGCATGAAAGCTAAACCAACGGTGTTGGGCATGTGATGTTGGCCCAATATTGGCCCATAGTAGTTACATGTTGACAAGAAACATAGCGATTTGGTGTTGGACATTAAGATGTTTGCCCAACATAGGTCCAACCGAGTAAATGTTGACATGGATTAAGACCATTGTGTGTTAAATATGAAATGTTGGCCCAACGTAGGTCTAACTGAGTACACGTTAGTGGCAAAACATTGCCACTTATTGTTGGTTATTCAATGTTGGCCCAACGTTGGCCCAGCTTAATACATGTTGACAATATAATGATGCATTGCTCTGTGTTCGGCGTGCTTGACTGAACTGGAGTTGGTCCAATACTAGGAATACTGGATTACTAGTACATGTACAAGTAGCTTGTAATGTTTGAGATGAAATGCTGGTCCAACGTTGGCCCAATGTTGCGAAAAGTATTCATCAATTTAGATTTATCTATTGTAAATCGATGGTAATGTAATAAGCAACTAATTATAAACATGTGATCTATATCATATATTGAATGGAAATTATGAGACAATCCTTATAAGTCTGTGAAATACATATAATAATTTTATATTTTGGTAGATTCTATATTTAGCATCATTGAATCAAATTTAAAGTGCTGTGTTTTGCAAGTTTTGGGCTCCAAAATAAATAGGTTGAACTGGTGAAATTCACTGGCTCGGCAGGTGACTATAGGTCTCCAAGGAAACCGTCATCTTTTAACCGCGCACTTTAACAATTCAAAGCGTACTAGTATGTGTCTGTTTAAGTGAAAGCAAGAATTTTAATCCTTTCAATGTAAGTATAGCTTTTGTTTTTGTTATTGAAATAATTAATAATGTGAAATACACAACATTGTAATGGCCTGCATGTAGGCTTTCAAATTATTGGTACCAGGTAGCTGATTAAACAATTGTAATTGATGACGACCTTAACTTTTATAGGAATTGGCGGGCTTGAACAGCTAGAGCAGATATGTCCGGATCTGTAAGTGAACGCAAGAATGTTAACCAGTGAAATGTAAGTAACTATTTTGCACTTGTTATTAATAATTACTAATGTGAAATTCAATTTTAAGGATTGCTTTAAAAATATGTGTGATGCTGATGAACATTTGAAAATACTATTTTAATTGATGACAATCTTAACGTTTGCAGGAATTGCCGGTGTAAAGACGAATAATGACCCCCAAAGAAAAATGACCCCCGGGGGTCATTTTTCGACGTCGAAAAATGACCCCCGGTCATTATTCGACGTAGAAAAATGACCCTTTTGCCCGTAGAAAAAGTGTCACTTCCCTAAAAATTTGCAGAACCCACGTGAAGAAAAATGACCCCCGTAGAAAAATGACCCCCTGTAGATTAAAGCTAAAATTTTTAGGGGGCAAAAAAAAATTGGATAAAGAAGCATATTGGTCAAAATGCTCACCTGGGGCCCGTTTTACATACGAACTTACGACTAAGACCAAAAACTTTAGACGATTGTAAAATTTTAAAAAATTAATCATTCTCTTTAAAATTGTTCGTGTAAAAATATCCTACCACATTCCTTTTATAAAATTTAAAATAATTTTTTATAAAATGTTAATCAAAAGGTTATATGAAGAAATAAATTTGGTCTTAAGTCGTAAAGCCTTTTGTAAAATGGGCCCCTGAGCTTATTGGGAATAAACTGATGATATGTTGATCTCGTAACATTATACAATTATAGCTATATTTGAAGGTAAATGCAATTGTTCGGAATCAAAATGAGTAAAAGATTTATCAAGCCTTAAGGGTTAGGTAAACATTGGTTTTTTTTTTTTTTTGATGGTGCAAATCATCGAACTGACAAATAATATCAGCAGTACTATATATTATTATATCCTCCGCTTGAAAAGCGGGAGGGTATATAATGATTGGGATGTCCGTCCGTCCGTCTGTTACGCTTTGAGGTATCCATCTCTTATCCGCAAATCCTCATATATAAAAAGATGTGTTTGTAACACAGCTATGCCCCTGTATGGCAACATAGCGAAGATTAAACTTTTCTTAAATCCAATTTAAATATATTGTTACATAAAGTAGGGTCTTCTCACAAGAAATACAACTGCAAAATAGGAAAGCCTAGCACCACTTGTTCAAAAGTAATGGCTAAGGATAAGTTTTTGAATGGTAGGTCAACATGGTCAAACTCAAAGGTCAAAGTTGATGATTTCTTAAAAAAAAATGTTTAATGTAACAAGGATAACATATGTGACGTATGAATACCCTAGCCTTAACCGTTCAAAATTATGGCCAAGGTAAAAAAAATCATAAGTACGGAAAACTCCAAGGTCAAGGTCAAAAGGTCAATGTTTTCAGTATCCAATGAAAGGTAATGCCAAAAAACTACATATTTGAAGTATGAGAATACTAGTATCTAACGTTTAAAAGTTATAGCCAAAGTAAAAATTTGGCATTTTTGTGTAAAATGGGATTAACTCTAAGGTAAAGGTCAAAAGGTCAAATTATGTGGTACCCAAAGTAAGGTCTTGACACAAGGAATATACATATTAAATATGAAAGTCATAGCTCCAATAAATGAAAAGTTATGATAAAGGTTAAGGTTTTTGCGGACAAACAAACCGCCAGATGGACATACTGACATACAGACGAACACGATAAAACTATATACCCCCGAATCTTCGATTACGGGGACATAAAAAGATATTGTCTTCAATTAACTTTTCATATTAATATACATTATAAAGAGGACGTTACAACAATGAAAATGCTTGTTCTGATTTTCATATTAAATTCTCTGAAAAATATACTCAGAACTGAGTAAAAGGGTGGAGTAAAACAAGAATCAAGGTAGAACCTATGTCGAAAAAGTCTTTGTGACAAGATTTTCAAACTTTTCAAAATGATAAATTAGTACTTGCTTATCAATCAGTTAAGATTTCATGATATGTTTCCTTGTTTTTTAATCTAGAACAGGCTGTGAAACTTGGTATGGTATTTACATACTGCGACTTCACATTTTCAAATATTTTTAGGGTTACTTGTCATAAAGGGAATATGAAAAATCACAAAAATACTTCTTGAAACAACGTCGTTTATAGACTTCTTTAACTGAATAATATTAAACAATATTTTATCAAGAATAATTTCTTTTTATTCAATAAACATGAAAGATAAGTCCACTATTAAAAAAAATAGTCAAATGAACCCTTTTATTTTTAGTCAATTATTCACCCTATATTTGTAAATATTTTTTAGACGTCTTTGTCACAATGTTTTCAATCTTCAATATGATGAAGAACATAGTCAAATGATTACAAAAATGATTAGAATATATACCTTTCCCCTCGTACGAATAAAAGCTATTTACCGATATTTATGGCACGCCAAATTCACAAAAATGAGCAAAACATAGTTTCACAGTCGATAAACTAGGTTTATCGGTTGTAAACTATAGTTTACGGACTGTAAACTATAGTTAACGACGTAAATCTATATTTTACGTCTGTAAACCATAGTTAACGCGATAATCTATGTTTCACAACCTTAAACTATACTTAACACCGAAAACAATCATTTGCGATTGCAAAACATAGATTATCTGATAAATACAGTTTCACGATTTGTAAACTATAGTTTACTACTCTTAACTATAGTTAACTGTTAACTGATAAATATAGATTCGATTTGTGAAACTATGGTTAACAACTCTTAACTATAGTTAACTGTTAACTGATAAATATAGTTCCGATTTGTGAAACTATGATTAACAATTCTTAACTATAGTTTACGATTGTAAATTATAGTTTACAAACGTGAATCTATGTTTATCAACAAAATCTATTGTTAACGCTTTATTACAGACAGATAAACTTAGATTAACATTCATAAACTATAGTTAACAACCGTTAAATATAGTTTTACAGATGAAAACTATACTTAATGAATCGTTAACTATAATTTACGGTTTGTAAACTATAGTTTACAGTTGATAAACCTAGTTTATCAATTGTGAAACTAGGTTTATCTCATTTTTGTGAATTTGGCGTGCCATAGATATTCATATTCTTGACCTTTTTGCACTTACACGGGATTTAATTATTAAATGACTGTTTGGGGTTACTTTCAGATTGAATATTTATCAGAAATTGTACTTTTTCTTTAAAAAGATAATATTTAATAGAAAAATTGTAATCAAACACCAAGAATATGAATAGGTAACAAATAATTGTTAAAAGGAATGCACATCATTTCATTATAGATATCACAAAAATGTACACACGATCAAACGATCTACAACACGTACATCTTTCACTTAGACACATTTCATCAAGATATTACACTATATAGCTGGCAACTAAAGATTTCTTACGATTTATGCATTCCTTCAAAATGGTTACATACCATTCAAATTATTACGAAAGTTGTATACAAGTACATTGTAATTTCATTACACTAGATAGTCTTGGGTTTGTCAACTTCAAGTCTAGATCTAGTAAAAAAAAAAAAGGTAACTACATTTTTTCTCTTATTCCAGAAATATATTGCCATTAAGCATTATAAACCAAAAAATATATGAATTGAATCAAGATTATGTTGGCATGATTGAATTCTGTGAATTTCAAAATGCAGTATTTTCTACCATTTTTATTGAAGCTGTCAAGTACGGGAAAAAGCGGCATTGAATTAATTAAGACGTCTTAGTGGGTTAGCACAGGTTTAACACATTTACAAGTTATGATGTCATACGAAGTAGGTTCTACGTTAAAAGAAATGTAATGAATACTGTGTGCTAAATCCAAAGTTTATGTCTACATGTATAGTTTTCATTACAATGACTGCGTATTTTACACAAGCCCGTAGCTTTACAGAACATATTATATTATTTGTTCATGTGCATCAACCGGGACGGTAGTACTCGGTATTTTCGGGCGTAATCATAATGTGTAAATGTTATTCGGAACATTAAATTCGAGAGGGATTCAATCCCGAATTTTCTCTTCATGTTACATGTAACGGTAAGTTCGATATATCACAAAAAAAGCTGTAACTAGTAGATTCTGATGGATACAGATTCACTTTTAACACACGATATAATCAACCAAATATCACAATATTGTTATTACAAATCCTGATTTTTTTATAATGCAGAACATTTGTAAAATAGAGTTATCGTTCTTTGGTACTTCCGTCCCGGTTGATGCACATGAACAAAATTTACCCGATTTCATCGAAATATTTACAAATCGGGGGCATATAAAAAATTAAATGGAAATGTGAAAAGGAAGAGGAATGTATAACAAATTTATTGATGTATGCATATCCCATGTTTTATACTGATTTAGATAGATAATCGAGCGAAGTTTGAGCGTGGTGAGGCGGATGACTAAAAAGAGTTGCAAGCCTTCTCTCTTTATATGTATCAGTGGAAAACGGCATTTTTAAAAACAGCTTGTAGAGACGAAAGAGTTGCATTTTTGATAACATATAGTGCATATTAGAATAGAAAAAGAGGAAAAAGATGACTTGAATCCTGATTTAAAAAGAAAAAAAAAATGGAAAAGGGGGGGGGGGTTCCATACCCCAAGTGCCTATGGCAAAAAGTTGTTTGAGCAACTTCATTAACTTTTTTACACTTCAAGGTTTTTACACAGCAGTCGGATTTACACTAAAGGCAGCTATGATCACTGCAGCTCTCTAAATGATAAACTAGTACATGTATATCCCCACCTCCAATAAAATGTCCCTCGTATTAAATTCTGAACCAGAAGTCTCTGTCGAGACTGTAGCTTTACTGGTTTGTACCTATAACAAAGGATGAGAAAAGAAGCCATTGCCATCAGACCACAACTGTAGAAGGAGTAGCTTTTTAAAGGAATTTCTCAGGCATTTCTATTTTTAGTAACCATGGCAACACCGTTCATCAAAATCAAAATCTGATGCACTATTCTATGTATCTTAATGTAGACTACTTGTGTGCCAAGTTATATTGAAATCAGATCATAACTGTAGGAGGAATAGCATTTTAAAGGAATTTCACAGAAATTCTAAACAGTAGGAGGAGTAGCATTTTGAAAAATTGTTTACAGACAGACAGAGAGACGGACGACGGACACCTTATACTATCGCATAAGCTTTTCTGGTCTCTGACCGCGCTAAAAATTCAGCTTTAGAGGATTTGTTGGAATGGCCTAGCTGTGTGTCATGGACATATTTCTATCAAAAAAACCGATGAACTTCTAATGGATTTAATGTTAATGCATGCGTTTTATTCAACAACGAATTACTATTTTATAAAAGTTTAAGAAATATTGAATTTTTAATTTTTAAAGACAACTTTGGTGTAGACAAATTTAAAAGATAAACCAAATGAATGCTCTTTAATATTGAATGCTTTTTTTAGCAGACAGTATATTGGGAACTTATACTGTCCCGCTAATGAGTTAGCTTTTCAAGTGATGCGGTAGAGTTTCTCTCTATTTCAGGCTAGTTAAGCAACGGCGAGTCTGTTTAACCCTTGGATGGGTGACCCCTTCACGTTACACTTTTGTCTAAATTCTCATGTAACTAGTTTGTTGGAGTGCACCAACACAGTTTTTTGGGGGTGGGTGGGGTGTTTTTTTTGTTTGTTTGTGTTGCCATGACAACAGGTGCATAGCCATCCCCCCACTCACACACTTTTATTGCAAAGTTAGACATAATATAGGCATTGAAAACTATGGCTGACCTTTTTTGTTGGTTAAGCCCCATCCCCTCCCCCCAAGTTCAATATGCCCCTTTCAATCTGCCTCTGCGGGATAAGGCCTATATATTCCTTTAAATGTTATTGTTTGAATTTTTTTTAGATATAGAAGCTTTTCTCTTATCTTACTGTGATTTCAATGGTGACTCGTAAAATTGAGTAAAAATAACCATGTAAACGAGTGTAAAAGATTTTTTAAAGTGGCAATAACTTGTTACCAATCCCTTTGTATGAAATATACAATAAAATAAAACAACAATCCTCTTTTATTTCATTTACAGATTTTTTTCCTTCAATCTCCAATCTGGAATGCCAGGGACGTAGTATCCGGGGGGGGGGGGGGGTGTCAGTACATTTTTAACCCCAACATAACCTTTACTATAGTAAATGTTCATAGATGGCATGGTTGGCTCCCCCACTTCATAACCATAGTATAGTGAAAGCAAGGTTTGTAAGGAAAAAAATTGAGGTGATAGTAAGTTGGCTTTGAAAAAGTTGGCCACCCCAACAAATTAAAAGAATTTATAATATGAAATTCATTTAAAGTCTGTTCTCTTTAATAGCCATTAGACTTTGAATTACAATCAGAACATTGTACATCTTGATCCAATTCGGCTTTGATACAAATAGGTCCACGATATTGAGATACTGGTATATCACCACTTGACGTTGGAGGACTGCAGATTTGAACTTCATTATACTGGGCACCCAGTGCCTGGTCTGAAAGACTGTTCTTTAATATACCGGTATGTCTCTTGGGGGGATACCCAAGATTAAAACCTGAGATATTTTTAGGAACAAGTCCTAGTACTCAGACATAACTTTACAACAAATGATCCAACCATTGTGCCATACTGCTCCTATGTATAAAGGCCTATTAGTTTCTAAGGCATTTCATGATAGACAAGAACTGTCCATAAAAATTTATAGAACAGAAAACAAAATTCATCAACATATTTATTTACATAAAAAAATTGCAACAGATAATTACAGCTCTGACATATAAATGATGGAAATAAATTGAACATACACAAAACCCTGGAATACCAGAGCACCTGAAAACAAAGCCTAAGGTGGATGTATCCCATGAGCAAAGCTGATTATTGACATGTAAGAAAAGCAAGTTATGATGAAATAGTGTAGATATAGGTAAAATGCAGTATACAAAGCATAAGACTACCAACATACAAAGCACAAGATTACCAGCATACAAAGCATAAGGCACAAGTATAGAAAGCATAATATTACCAGTATTCAAAGCATAAGGCTACCAGTATCAGTATACAAAGCATAAGACTACCAGCATACAATGCATAAAGATACTCGTATACAAAGCATAAGTAACAGTTTACAAAGCATAAGGCTACCAGAATACAAAGCATAAGGCTACAAGTATACAAAGCATAAGGCTACCAGAATTTAAAGCATAAGGCTACCAGTATACAAAGCATAAGGCTATCAGAATACAAAGCATGAGGCTACAAGTATACAAAGCATAAGGCTACCAGTATACAAAGCATGAAGCTACCAGTATACAAAGCATTAAGTTTACCAGTATACAAAACCTAAGATTACCAGCATACAAAACATTAAGATTACGAGCAAACAATGCATAAAGATACTCTTATACAAAGCATAAGATTACCAGTATACAAAGCATAAGGCTACCAGTATACAAAGCATAAGGCTACCAGAAAACAAAGCATAAGACTACCTGTATACAAAGGATTAAGATTACTAGATACAAAGCATGAGGCTACCAGTATACAAAGCATTAAGTTTACCAGCATACAAAGCATAAGACTACTAGTATACAAAGCATTAAGATTACCAGCATACAAAGCATAAGGCTACCAGAATACAAAGCATAAGGCTACCAGAATACAAAGCATAAAACTACTTGTATACAAAGGATTAAGATTACTAGATACAAAGCATGAGGCTCAGCCTACCAGTATACAAAGCATGAGGCTACCAGTCAGTATACAAAGCATTAAGATTACCAGTAATCAAAGCATAAGGCTTCTAGTATACAAAGCATAAGATTACCAGCATCAATATGTGTAGGTGAACATATGCAAGTATGATTTCTAGAATATCCATTACATTAAAGCAGCCTGCACTGTACTGTAGTCTGTGTCATGAGTATACTTCTAGATATTAACAGTGTCAAATGCAAGCATCCAAATATGCATTGTAAAATGCTTTGCATGTCTTGAAACATCATCTTTGACCAAGTTTAATTCATGAATCATAAAACGCAACATATATTCTTCAAGTCTCTACAAATATTTACATAATTAATTTAAAAACAGTTCTAAGCCCTGAGAAGAATTTAATTCTCCGCAGCAAATGCACACCTAAACAAGAGGCCCAGGGGCCACAGCGCTCACCTGAGCACATCGGCTAGGAACAAGCACATATCAGATCAGAACTGAAAGTTTACTGAGGTGATGGTGGGGGGAGGGGGGTGCATGAATTTTATCCCCCCAGGGGTTCATGATTTGAACTAGAATCTACACTACCTTAGGATGATTCCATATAAATATCACTAATCATGGCTTTGAAGTACTTGAAAAGAAGATTTTAAATATATTGGTCTGCCAATATATCCCTATGTAAAACTTAGGTCGACCATTTTGGCCCCACCCTAGACCCAGGAGTCATTATTTGAACAAACCTGAATCTTCAATACCTAAGGATAATTTCAGATGAGTTTTATCTTTCCTGTCTCAATGGTTCTTGAGGAGAAGATTTTTAAAGATTTTTCCTATATCTTCCTATGTAAAACTTGGGTCGGCCATTTCGGCCCCGCCCTAGCCCCGGGGGTCATGATTTGAACAAATTTGCATCTACACTACCTCAGGATGATTCCACATGAGTTTCATCTTTCCTGGCCCAGTGGTTCTTGAGAAGAAGATTTTTAAAGATATTTCCTATATATTCCTATGTAAAACTTGGGTCGGCCATTCTGGCCCTGTCCTAGCCCCGGGGCTCATGATTTGAACAAACTTGAATTTATACTACCTGAGGATGATTCCACATGAGTTTCATCTTTCCTGGCCCAGTGGTTCTTGAGAAGAAGATTTTTAAAGATTTTCCTATATATTCCTATGTAAAACTTTAATTGGCCATTTTACCACCCTTGCCCCAGGGGTCATCATTTGAACAAACTTGAACCTACACTACCTAAGGATGATTCCACATGAGTTTCATCTTTCCTGGCCCAGTGGTTCTTGAGAAGAAGATTTTTAAAGATATTTCCTATATATTCCTATGTCAAACCTGGGTCGGCCATTTTGGCCCTGCCCTAGCCCCGGGGCTCATGATTTGTACAAACTTGAATTTACTCTACCTGAGGATGATTCCACATGAGTTTCATCTTTCCTGGCCCAGTGTTTCTTGAGAAGAAAATTTTTAAAGATTTTTCCTATATATTCCTATGTCAAACTTGAGTCAGCCATTTTGTCCCGCCCTTGCCCCAGGGGTCATCATTTGAATAAACTTGAACCAACACTACCTGAGGATGCTTCCACATGAGTTTCATCTTTCCTGGCCCAGTGGTTCTTGAGAAGAAGATTTTTAAAGATTTTCCTATATATTCCTATGTAAAACTTGGATCAGCAATTTTGGCCCCGCCCTTGCCCCAGGGGTCATCATTTGAACAAACTTGAACCTACACTACCTGAGGATGATTCCACATGAGTTTCATCTTTCCTGGCCCAGTGGTTCTTGAGAAGAAGATTTTTAAAGATTTTTCCTATATATTCCTATGTCAAACTTGGGTCGGCCATTTTGGCCCCATCCTTGCCCCGGGGGTTATGATTTGAACAAACTTGAATCTACACTACCTTAGGATGCTTCCACATGAGTTTCATCTTTCCTGGCCCAGCGGTTCTGGAGAAGAAGATTTTTTTAAAATGCCATTAATTTTTAACAAATTCATGATTATCTCCCCTTGGAAAAGGGCATGGCCCTTCATTTGAACAAACTTGAATCCCCTTAACCTAAGGATACTTTGTGCCAAGTTTGGTTGAAATTGGCCCAATGGTTCTTAAGAAGAAGAGGAAAATGTGAAAAATTTACGAAGACGACGACAACAACGACAACAACGACGACGACGACGACGACGACAGACAACGGACAGATTGTGATCAGAAAAGCTCACTTGAGCCTTTGGCTCAGGTGAGCTAAAAAAGTTGGTCAATAATTTTTTTTCTTTTATCCTACTTTATGAAGTACTTGGGGTACATGTAAAGAGATCAAAAACATTAAAGACAATTTCAGGTTTGCCTGCAAAATTCATTACTGTTACTATCTATAGATACATGTAAGTCAACAACATGAAAAGAAATAAACAAAGCAAAATCTTTAATACTTATATTTAGATAATATCAAAATAACATTTTGCTATGGTTCAATTGCCACCAACTACCCCCCCCCCCCCCCCTCCTCTTTCATAGCCACCTCCTTCAAAATAAGCAAATAACATCAGAAACCTAAAATGCATCCAGAAAAGTATTTAAAACAACAACTGTAATCTCCTAATAAGAGATATTAGCGAATAAAAAATGATATGTGTGTATATAATACTGCTAAGAATTTCCAAAGCTATATAATAGTCAAATAATCCCAGATCAATTATTGAAAATGCCATGTGCACAATACAAAAATAAATAAGTCTGTAAAATTATTGCTACAATAAATTGCTATGGCCCATATGTCAAGTATGTTGTTACAATCCCATATATTAACATGTGTGAAGCTACAATTCCAGTAAGTTACATGTGATGTGATTGATCCTACATTAAAATCCCCCGAGTCTATCTCACATGAAAAGTGAAAATATCTCCCGAGTCTATCTCAAGACCAATAGACAATCCTTGGAAGAACACGGAAAGCTAAAATATCTCCAAACTCTGCTCCAGGCTCCATCAGAATTCTTGGAAAGACACCTTTAGGGAAAATGTCTCGGGACTCCATCCCAACAGCTCCAGTTGGAGAAATACAAGGCAATACCCCAGTTGTCCAACCTACAGAAATACAAGGCAATACTCCAGTTGTCCAACCTACAGAAATACAAAGCAATACTCCAGTTGTCCAACCTACAGAAATACAAAGCAATACTCCAGTTGTCCAACCTACAGAAATACAAGGCAATACTCCAGTTGTCCAACCTACAGAAATACAAGGCAATAGTCCAGTTGTCCAACCTACAGAAATACAAAGCAATACTCCAGTTGTCCAACCTACAGAAATACAAGGCAATACTCCAGTTGTCCAACCTACAGAAATACAAGGCAATAGTCCAGTTGTCCAACCTACAGAAATACAAGGCAATACTCCAGTTGTCCAACCTACAGAAATACAAAGCAATACTCCAGTTGTCCAACCTACAGAAATACAAAGCAATACTCCAGTTGTCCAACCTACAGAAATACAAGGCAATACTCCAGTTGTCCAACCTACAGAAATACAAGGCAATAGTCCAGTTGTCCAACCTACAGAAATACAAAGCAATACTCCAGTTGTCCAACCTACAGAAATACAAGGCAATACTCCAGTTGTCCAACCTACAGAAATACAAGGCAATACTCCAGTTGTCCAACCTACAGAAATACAAGGCAATACTCCAGTTGTCCAACCTACAGAAATACAAGGCAATACTCCAGTTGTCCAACCTACAGAAATACAATGAATACATTATTTACCATTATATATTTAAAGAACAAAGCATTTCCTGTACCTTATTTATAATGATATTGATAGAAACATTCTCATGTTGCCCACAAGAATGTTTTAAGACTAAAGAACTTTAATTTCTTTATTCTTTTACTATATTATTTATTTAAAATGCAAGTATTAAGGTCTCACACGCGATTAATTTTTAGCGATATTCAATTTTAGCAACCTCATCATCCTCATAAAAAAATTCCCTTAATATACTGTCATACATAAAAGAGAATACAGTGGACCTTCAGATATCCGGACCCCAGATATCCAGATGCTTCAGTATCCAGACGACTTTTCATCAGAATAAAATTTGTAAATGTAATTTTGTATTGTTTAACTGGTGATTCAGGTATCCGGATGCTTCACATATCCGTACAAATTGACAGGGAACCAAAGCGTCTGGATAAATGAGGCTCCACTGTATTATGATTAATTCTTTTTAAAAAAATCTAGACCAGGGGGCGCACTTGACTGGGACCCGTCTAGAAGCAGAGGGGAATGTAGCTATGACGTCACAGCCTACTCCACTGCGTTACGAAGGCTCTCGATATCCGGTGAAGCATGAAGCGATTCGAGGACTTATGTACTAAGGCTAAGGGGAATGTTGGAACTGTGGGAATTTTTATGTCTAAATAGAGAGTTCAGAAGGGTATTTAAAATGGTGGAATATCATCTGCAATGTTTTAAAAAACTGCAGTTGTTGTTTTTTTTTAAAAATGAATCTTTTAATTTTTAAAAAGCATTAAATGTTACTTTGAAAGGGAAACTTGAAGAGATATAACTAAGAGTGGTAAAAATATATTTAATATAAAAGTATTTGAAATTTTTCATTTGTGTGAAAAAAGGGGTAATTAAAAACATCAAGTGCCTTAGACAGACGAATATTAAATTAAATGTATAACAAGAGGCCCAGGGGCCACATCATTCACCTGACCAAATCCTAGGAAAAAGCATGGATCAGAACTGAAAAGTTTATTAAAGGTGGGGGGGGGGGGGGGGGGGGGGGCTTGAATTTAATACTTCTTAAGAATGTTTTCATATTAATACAGCATATGACTGCTGTTCTTGATTAAAAGATTTTTTAAAAACATTTTCTTCCTATACTATCACTAATCATTGCTTTGAAGTACTTGAGAAGACGATTTTCCTACAAATTCTTATGTAAAACTTTGATCAGCCAATGTGGCCCTGCCCTACCCCTGGGGGTCATTATTTGAAAAAAAACTTGAATCTACACTATCTGAGGATGCTTCCAATTATGAGTTTCATTTTTCCTGGACCAGTGGTTCTTGAGAAGAAAATTTTTAAAGATTTTTCCTATATATTCCTTTGTAAAACTTTGATCGGCCATATTGGCCCCACTCTACCCCCAGGGATCATGATTTGAACAAACTTGAATCTACAGTACAGGCCACGAGTTTTCCGCAAAAACCGGGGCCACGTGGACGGCAAGTCCATGCTTTAGCGTAGATCTCTTACCTTGTCAGCGTCTTTGCAGTCTGTGTTTCAGTGTACCGTGTAACACGGTGTGTCACAGTTCTGATGATAAATATTTTTAACATTCTCATTGCCTTTATTTAATAAAATTAAATCAACTTTCTTTTCAAAGTATTTGTTGTACTTTTTCCATAAATCAGTATTGATCATTTGCATAAAACCCAGGAGCATTTATTTTATTACTGATCTAATTTCACAGAAATAACTAACCATTTCAATCTTCTTGATGTACATGTGTAGTTGTAGGTCAGTTGGTCAGCTTCCTTCAGGTCTTGGACCGGGTCCAGTTCTGTCCCGACAAGAAGCTTCCAGAAACAGAACAGTTTGTCCATCCCCAGGGGAATGTCTGCCCGCATTGTGATACCTAACAACTGCATGTAAATGACCAATGTTATAAAAAGCTATGGTGATCATAAATCCAATCTCAAAACAAAACATATTTTGTCAATACCTAGTGTAAAAGAGCAATGAAAATAAGGATGCAAGCACTTTTATCCATAGATAATATAATTCCAGTTGTAACATGTCATTTGATTGGTTAAACGGTTTTATCCATTTTCTATAACATAACTTGCCTTCGTCACTGAATGAGTTACCTCAAAAACGTACCACTCCGCTTGACGTTACTTTTAAAATAATGCTCACTTTGAAGCCTTTTCCTGTTATAAGCAGATTATCCAACCTGGTCAATTCAGCCTCTGTCAGGAAGTGGTACTTACAACTCTAATTGGATTATCCCTGGTCATATTTAGACTTCTTTGATGGATATTTCTTGTAAAAATATACATGATAAGACAACAAATACCATAAATTCTATGAAAATTTGGATTTTATAATTCTGAATTTACGAAAAAAGGAATTTAAATATACATTTTACCTACATACATTCTTCAGGCTGCTTTAAAAAAGGGAGGCAACTCTGCACTGTAGAGGTACCAAAGAACAAAACAATTAAAAGACATTTATACATACATTCAATTATACAGAAAATACATATCATGCCTGTGTCACAATTAGTCCTGGAGTTGCTTGGAAGTTCACTATTAAGAACAGGAAAGGGGGGGGGTAGAGAGGGTTCTATTAAACTGGAGTACATAAGTTCTGTCTGTCTTGTGGAGCACTATTACTGCACAAAGTTTATCTAAATTCTCTTAAACACCTGTCTTGGTCAAAAAATGATGATTTTGTCTGATATGCGACCACCGACAATGATGTCCAAGATGCCACAAGAGTAGAAAAAGGCAGTAGGACCAAACATTCCATATGAAATGTTGAGCACCTTACTGACAATCACAGATCAGTGCCAGCAATCAGACAGCAGATGTTCATTTCCAAAAGAAGAAGGAAAAAAAGAAAGTTTTAGAGAGTAAACATTAAAAGGCAACACGTACATGATAATGAACAGATGAAAACAGTATATAAAAAAGAAAACAAACAAAACAAACAAAATAATACAAACTATGACTCAGTTGATTGTATACCTTTGACTTGGCTGCTTTTGACTGCGATATTGACAGCTGTATCTTGTTTTCTGAATGTTCACTTTCTCTGCTTCTGGTACAAAAATTGTTCACTTCTGACTGGCAACTGGCCTGAAATTTTTAGGTCACCCATTAGGGCTGGGCAATAATATCCATATTTCAATATATTGCAATACAATGACAAAAAATATCGTATCGCAATACGATTTTGTAATATCGATATATTGGCAATATTTTTAGATTAAGGAATTTTGTCATTTAATGTAAAAATGGACTAATAAAAGTTTGTTATTAAGCCAAACAATAAGTCAGAAGTTGTTTTGTGGGAACCTTTCAGAGCAAAACTTTAATGAAATCAACAAGATTTCTTTTGCGTGTTGGTTACTTATCATAGTTATGTACATTTTGCATGTAAATTAAAGTAAATATAGTAAGAAAATGCCATTTTTATTACATTGAAAATATTGCAATACATATCGCAATACAGTTTAAAATATCACAATATATCGCAATACAAAATCTGGGGCCAATACCCAGCCCTATCACCCATCCATGCTACAACTGCATGCATCCCCACAATCTGCTAAATATGAGCCACTAAAAAAATAAATTTAAAAGCATTTTAACTTCAGTTCACATTCATAATTAATAAGTTATTGTGTCAAATAAATAAGTAATTGGGACAAATATAATTACAAACACCAAGTAGCTGAAGTTTTGAGAAATTAGGCATTTCTTTCCTACTAACAATAGTGTAATCTAAACAATCAAATGTTAACCAGAAGTCTCTGTTGAGACTGAAGCTCTACTGGTTTGTACTTATAGCAAAGGAAGAGAAAATTACTTAAGGTCAGACGACACGATCCTCAAATATATATTTTGTATTTCTTGGTATTATATAAAAAATTATTTGTATTTGTCATTTTCTTCTTAGTTCTACATTGCTTTCAGAATGTTTTTAAATATAAGTTCACCAAAAATTCTGAATAAGGCCATTCAGAATATTATCCATAAGGGTTAGATAGGAAATATGACCCTGTGGTATTTTGTTCAAATGCCTGGTAAGGTACCCTAATTTTTTGTGAGGAAACTTGTTAAAGTATCTATACTTCAATGACAAATTCTTAGAAAAAATTATATATGAATTATTTAAATTTGAGGAACGTGTCGTCTGACCTTAAGCAGTTAGAAATTGAAACTTTTCAACAGCAATAAATAGAATAATGATCCTTGATTAAGTCTCTTTATGTTCTTAGTGTAGTCTACTTGCATGCCACATAATATTATAACCAGACTAAAACTGTTATTTGGAGTGGCATTTTGAGAGTATTCAACAGAAATTTCTATTTTTAGTAACCAGGGCAACACCGTTCATCGAAATCTAAAACCTATACACAGAATTATGTATCTTAGTGTAGTCTACTTGTGTGCCAAGTTATATTGAAATCAGACCAAAACTGTAGGAGGAGTAGCATTTTGAAAGAATTTCACAGAAATGTCTATTTTTAGTAACCACGGAAGCACCGTTCATCAAAATCTAAAACCGATACACAGAATTATGTATCTTAGTGTAGTCTACTTGTGTGCCAAGTTATATTGAAATCAGACCAAAACTGTAGGAGGAGTAGCATTTTGAAAGAATTTCACAGAAATTTCTATTTTTAGTAACCACGGCAGCACCGTTCATTAAAATCTAAAACCGATACACAGAATTATGTATCTTAGTATAGTCTACTTGTGTGCCAAGTTATATTGAAATCAGACCAAAACTGTAGGGGGAGTATGTAAGACTTGTAAATATGGACGACTAACTCCAACAAACGTTTCAACAATTATCTATTGATATTATAAACAAAGTTATTAAATACAATAAGTGACGGAATCAACAACAGGAGGTACGACGACACACCTCCAAGCACTGACACACACGTGCTCCTCTCTAACTATGGACTCTCTCTCTGACTGGGGACCAGTCTCACACACACGTGACACCCGGTCACACTAAAATCAGTAAAACATAAAATCAAATACCTACATTTCCTCCCCCCTTAAGAAGTGTTGACAATAAATCAATTAAAGAATTAATCAAAATCAAATTATCAGTAAACAATTAATTCAAACAGAATTATCAGGCACTACCAAGTCCTTGCTAACAATAATTGTCTGTCTATTGACACGGTCATTTGAATGGATGCGCAGAAAATCACCATAAGTCTTCGTTACGCGAAAACCAGTCTGAAAATGAGTTTTCCTGAATTTCGGGCCACTCAATGTCTTAAGCGCAACACGGTCACCAACACTAAACTCTCGTGACGGTCTAGTCTCTGTGTCTCTCTGGCGCGATTCTTTAGCCTTCAATTGGTTGTCTCGACAGAAATCCCATATTTCTCGCATACTCTCCTCCTCCTCCCGTGGAATGCAGTTCGCCTCAGGATCAAGAAATAGCTGTGAAACAGAACTTTGGCGTCCATAAAGTGCATAGAATGGCGGAACTTGTGTTGTTCTGTTTGGTACTGAATTGTGCGCAAGAACAATTTCCGGAAGTACAGAATCCCAATCGGCTCCTGAGTTCGCTGCTTTCTGTAATGAACTTTTCAGGGTCCTGTGTGAACGCTCAACTGGGTTAGCTTGTGGGCGCACGATAGGAGTAAAACTTTGTTTTACATTCCAACTGTTGCAAAAAGATGCAAAGTCGTTCGCTGTAAAAACAGATCCGTTGTCTGAATGTAGCACACGAGGTGGTCCCAGAATGGAAAACAATCTATCCAAAATTGTTATCGTCGTGTACACAGTGGCCACACGCAGAGGCCACGCAATGACGAATCTGGTAAGGTCATCCATTAACGTAAAAATGTATTCATACGCTGTCTTAGATTTAGGAAGCGGACCAACAAAGTCACAATGAAGAATTTCCCATGGAGTAGACGCTGTAACGGTTACACCTAAAGGACTCTTAGGAACACAATGGGGTCCCTCTACACAAGTTTTGCACTGAGCAATGTAGTCTTGGACTTCCAACAGGGTGATCCTATCGTTGACTAATTTGGTAAGTTCCCAAGTTCTTTGAGCTCCAAAATGTCCTAAGGAATGACATCGCTCAATAATCTCCTGATTTGCTCGCATCTGACGGGTCACCGCCAAAACAGGTAACTCAATCTCATCATCTTCTATTGGTGCACGACTCAATGCATCACTGACAGCATTGTCACATCCTTTCACATGCTCTATATCAAACTGATATTCACTTAATTCTAGTGCCCAACGAGAACATTTTGGCTTCGGAGATGTCATAATAAAAGTCAATGGTTTGTGATCAGTCCGAAGTAGGAACTTCCGGCCATATACAAAATCTCGGAACTTACGAATTGCCCAGATAATAGCCAATGCTTCACGGTGTATGGTAGAATAATTGCGTTCTGTCTTTGTGAGTTTCTTTGAAGCATATGTTATCGCATGTTCAAGTCCGTTGTCATCTGCTTGTAACAAAACACCAGCAAGTCCAGTATCACTAGCGTCAGTCTGGACAATGAGTATGTTTGCCGTCTCACTAAAATCTGGGTGTTTCAACACGGGTGACGACATGAGACACTGTCTGAGATTCTGAAATGCTGATTCGGTAGATGAATTCCATGCATATCGTTTCGACTCAACAATCTTGCTCAATGGTAACGCAATGTCTGAGTAATTTGGTATAAAACACATAAAGTAGGTACAAAGACCTAAAAACGAACGGACCTCCTCCCATGTCCTGGGTACTGGGTAATCTTTGATTGCTGTCAATCCTTTATCTCCAGGTTGGATACCTTGTTCAGATAACTTGAATCCTAGGTAATTCACACTGTCCATGAAAAAATGGCACTTGTCTGGTCGTAAGGTAAGTCCTGCGTGTTTGAAACAGTCAAAGACTTTTTCTAGTATTTGTAGATGTTCCTCGAATGTTGAGGTATGGATGAGGCAGTCATCCAAGTAGATGAGTACATGCTGGAATCCTAAGCCTCCTAGAACATGGTGCATTACTCTCTGAAATGCAAGTGGTGCAACTTTCAAGCCAAAACACAGTCTCTGAAATTGGTACACACCAGACGAAGTCTGAAATCCAGTAAGGCGACGGCTCTCATCAGTCAAGGGAATTTGGTTGAAAGCAGAACACATGTCAATTACTGTGAAGAACTTAGAGTTTTTCAAGTGCATCATAGCTTCCTGAGGAGTCATCAATGGAAACGTCTCATCTTGAAGTTCGGTATTAAGTGAACGAAAATCAAGGCAGAACCTTTGAGACCCATCACGTTTCCGAGCCAGAACAATAGGTGACAAAATGTCAGTTTTGCTGCGTTCAATCACTTCCGACTGTAACATTGACTGTACTTGGTTTTCAATTTCAGCACACATTTTTGGGTTAAATCGGTATCTACGAGATCTTACTTTGGACAGATCAGCATCCTTTTTCAGTTTCAGTTCATAAGGATATTGACGAGCACATCCTAGTCCTTTAAACACGTCGTCTTTATATCTAGAAAGTAGATTTAATAGTTTTGACTTGGGCTCTTCATCTAATTGACCAATGTTCCAAGAAATTTTGTTACTACTTCCACTCGCTACACGATTAACTCTACAGTCTGTCCGTTGAAGGTTTCGTTCATCTGAAGTAAACTGTGGGCCTTCCACTTCTGTAGCCACTCCAACTGTCTGTGCTTTGTAAACAGTCTTACTACAAGTATCTGGGTTCATTACAATGACCCTTGGATTATCCGTGGACGAGACAGTACGTCCAAGTAGTAATCCCGACTTCTCCTCAAATTTATTCAAACGTTCTATGAGGACAGATGAACCGGACCAACACTCAACTGAAACGCGCAACACTCGCTGTGATAAAGGTGGAATGACAGCATTCTCCTTCAAACGCACATTCATGACGGAGTTGGAATTCTGTTCCACTACAGAGCCGAACTCTACCAAATTCTCCTGTGGCTTCAATGTAACTTGATCAAAATTACACATAACATCCCATCCTATGAGAAACGTGTTACTATCACCATCAAGCACATGTAAGGAACAGGGAACGATGTGGTCGTCAAAACGAATATGTGTGTTTACAACACCCCTAGTCTTAAGTGGTAATGAAGACGGACCCGACAGCTTAGCGGTTGAAGCAGTCAAGTCAAAGCCATGTGGAAATGCCTCACACAGCAAAGAAAACGAAACACAAGACACAGATGCTCCAGAGTCAACAACAGCTTGAGTTACTAGCTGACCAATTGTCACAGTCTTTGTCGGGTATGCTTCGGTCAAATCATGTACTTCGTTGATTTTTCCGTTTCTAGATGAACCACGTTTATCCTTGGTAGGACAGTCCTTTGCTAAATGTCCACGACGCGAACAGGAATAACACTTGGCGTTTCTCACCCAGTCATCTGATTTCTTTTTGTCCTGTTGATCTTTAAGTCTCTTGTGACACTTTTTAGCATAATGTCCAATCTTGTGACAATAATTACATCTCACATGAAAGACGGACGCAGTTTGTTTTGTAGGACCTTGAGTATCAGCATCCGCGAGGCGTCGAGCTACATCGATCAGATTGTCAAACTTCGGCATCTTTGGTTCCTGACATATCACAAGCTGTAACTGGTCTTTCAATTTAGGGTTGTATATGCCCTCTACAAATCTATGTGCAGAAAGTTCAGACCGATTTGCCTTTGCAAAATTTGGATACGCTTCCTCACACTTACGATATATTCTATGTCCATAGTCATCAATAGACTCACCAGGTTTCTGTGTAATTTTATGAAAATCCGATGCAGCCGTTTGGCGACGTTCGTCCGTTCGATCGATTTCCTTGGTTAGAGCTCCCTTCAACAAGTCGTAAGTTCTTTTGTTGTCATTATGAATCTCATGGAACACTCTGGTACACCAGCCGGTGGGCAAAATGAGTGCCAGCTGTTTTAACTTCTTGGCCGCGTCCCAATCAAATCCCCAAGCTTTGATTTCAAAAACATCCTCGATGTACTGGGCGAAAGTCATAGATTTTGGATCGAACATAGGCATTTTCTGTTCATTGCTGCATGCCGCCATTTTTGTTTCCGTACGATGTAGTGTTTCACGCGCGCAAGTCCTCGCTCCACGCTGCCACCAAATGTAAGACTTGTAAATATGGACGACTAACTCCAACAAACGTTTCAACAATTATCTATTGATATTATAAACAAAGTTATTAAATACAATGAGTGACGGAATCAACAACAGGAGGTACAACGACACACGTTCAAGCAGTGACACACACGTGCTCCTCTCTAACTATGGACTTTTTTTTTTGACTGGGGACCAGTCTCACACACACGTGACACCCGGTCACACTAAAATCAGTAAAACATAAAATCAAATACCTACAAGTAGCATTTTGAGAGAATTTCACAGAAATTTCTATTTTTAGTAACCACGGCAACACTGTTCATCGAAATCAAAAACCGATACACAGAATTATGTATCTTAGTGTAGTCTACTTGTGTGCCAAGTTATATTGAAATCAGACCAAAACTGTAGGAGGAGTAGCATTTTGAAAAATTGTTTACAGACAGACAATTAGACATTTCAGACGGACAGACGACGGATGCATTACCATTGCATAAGCTCTTCTGGTCTCTGACCAGTAGAGCTTAAAACATACCTTGGTTTTGAACTCCATTTGACATTTAAGATAACAGGATAGGTGGGGAATGGGTTCTATGTTACCTACAACATTAAATAAAGAATCAAAATTCATATTTGCATAAATTCTTGACACACATCAATTGCACACATTATGTCATACCCTTTGACAACCTGAGCAGGTGCCCCTCCCCCTTTTTAATTATTTAAATCCATTTACATGTAACTTCTCCAAAATATAATTTTATCCATTAATTTTTTCAACAATTAGCATAATTAGTTCCAAATTATCCGAAAAGTGCCAATAAACTGATTAACACGAGTTTTGACCTTTGACCTGATAGGACACAGACTACCAATTATTTTGCTATTCATTTCTTTATAACATTTTATAACATAAAAATATTTTTAAAAATTACACCAGCTGAACGTACCTGAAACTTGGCACAGAATAAGACCATTTCAAGTCCAAAAATTTACCAAGTTCTAAGGAACATTCATAGTCTGCAAGTCTTTTTATGGCCTCGCAAATAACCCCTACCCTGCTTTTTTCACTTTCTCTCTGAGGAAAGGGTAAATATGGGCCTCGAGCTAGATCTTTACACCCTTCCTACTATGCACTTAAAAGCAAAATTTCCCATTATCATCATTTTTATAATTTTTTTCAGACCCTCTCCTTTCAATTTATGCCCAAAAATAACTGCTTTCTACTTCATAAAAACCCCAAAGAAATTTTAAGATAAAACCTCCATATTTAAACTGAACTACTTGAGTGGTCAATGAAATAGGGGTAAAATTAGTAGTAGTGTACCCTCCTGGAGGAAATATTGTCTCTTTGTCTACATTGAAATTAAATTATAAGAAATGAAGCTAATTTCAACTTATGTTATCCGATATAACAAAACTTAAATTGGGACAGTTTACACTAATTTATAGAGCGTAAACTACCCCAAGTTATGTTATATCGGATAACATAAGTTGAAATAAGCTTCATTCCTTAAGTCAAAATTTCCATTTTTTAAAAACAATAATCCTTTTACAATAAAACTGTCGCTCTTATGAGCCGAGCAGTTCTTCACATCTTCTACAACAGAGGGTACCATCCCAATATATCAAGTGGAATTTAAATTACATCTACATTATTACCATTGTTGCTAGAAATCTGAATGTTTACAATTATTCATTATTTACTTCCAATGAGTTACAAAATTGTACCGTGATAAAATGTTGACGGTGCGACCGTTAGAGCGAGTGCAAACTCTGATTTAGATCGGGCTCGTCAATCCGCACGTGACATTTGGTGCCAATCGGAACATCACTCGGCCTTTTCCGTCAAGTTTTTTCTCGACTTGACGGAAAAGGCCGAGTGATGTTCCGATTTATTTGGTGCGTCTAGACTCTGACGTCACATGACGTTGTATGTAAGTTGCAATATACCAAGAAAAAGTCTGAAGAGTGCTGAAAGTTAATGAAGAACGTTTCGTTTTCTATTTATATTAAATATATCCATTAAGTAAAGGCGAGTAAACTATTTGTTGAACATTTGCTGTTATTCTCGCAAGAACGTAGCTAAAACAAGTGATGCATTGTGGGTCGAAATTACAGCATAAAAAATTCTATCGAATGAATGTGCAGTAGTCCGAATTTTCTCTTCGCACAGGCATTGCTTTAAGAGCTCGCAGTGACGAGCGTCACTTCGCGACGCTCGCTGCGCTCGCTACTAAGTACAGCAAAGCTTGGTCACGGATATTGCCAATTTACAGATATACTGAAGTCATCTTGGATCCCCAGCTATATAAATTTAATGAATTTCTTATACGGTTATAACAAATTACGGATATAGCCAAGTAATTCCATGGGTCCAAGTGACTTTGTTGTAACCGAGCTTTGCTGTGATCTCAATTGATGAAATTTGAATTGAAATAAATTATCAGTTGAATTATCAGAAGAGCTATGTTAAATTTCTACTGTACCTTGTAAGCAGTTGATCTTTTCATTGCTGAGGACTGCCTCGGAGATATGGATTTCATGAGGATGTAACAAAGCAGTGGCTACAGCTAGTTTGTGGGACAAGGTCAGTTGATGTGTAGGACCAGGGCCGAGTCCATCTCTGGTGTCCACTGACTGGCCATCAAGACAGGCACACCTGAAAATATTCACAGATAATTATAATTTTAGATATATGCTACTTCTTTTTATGTTTTCTTCACATAATAAAAGTTGAAAAAATTGAAATCAGAAAAATGATTCTCAGTCAAATGAAGGCTTTCATTCATTTTTTCTGTAAAAATGAATAAATAACTTGAAATGTTTTCTTTGATACCTTTCAGAGTGGATGTCAAATCTGCAAGCCAGAATGGCTCTCCATGCCAGGCCTGCTGTAGATTTGACAATCCTATGTGATATGAACAGTCCTCATATGTATCTACTTCACATTAAAAAAGTTTCAGATTTTTTACAAACAGCCATGACAACATAAAGTATACAGTATAATCAAAAAATTTCATATGTACACAGTTATTATATATAAAAGTTAGGCCAAAATGACAATTTTTTCATTTTCCATGCTTTTCACTATTATTCCAAATTCTACCACGGTTATTGAAAACTTCAAAGGAAGCCGCCAGACATTATTCTCCAATAAATCACGTCACAAACTTCATCAAATAATTATCAGATCAGAAACACGTATCAAATCTGAAGAATTCAAATGCATGTTTGGCTGTAGAATGAAATACTTGTTTAGACCGCATCGATGTGTCATCTTTTGCAGTATAAACACTGTTAATTGCATTAAGTTGCTGATGAATGTCGGTTTTAATAGCTAAGCGGGGCTAGTCCATGGACCTCCCTACACATTAAACAACGTGATTTTAGCAGTAAAACAAGAACATGATTTTGGTTTTGTATATTCATTTTAACTGATCAATACATATTACGAACAAATTTGTAATTAAACAAGACTATTTTTAATGCAACGAAAGCTCAAATCATCTGCATTCCATATATAGGTAAGTCAACAAAATTTCTCTCTGGTGTTAAATAGAACAGCGTAATCGAGACATGGTGACCTAATTCGTCTCTCTATAGAGGAAACAATCGGCAGTATTTATCGCCCTTGGTAGAATAGAAATAAAGTCCTTGTTGTCGTGAATGATGCAGAATAACCTCCTCGGTCTCGAAATGTTGTTTGAAATATAAAAGCCTCGGCTTTTATATTTCAAACAACATTTCTCGACCTCGGAGGTTATTCTGCAACATTCACGAAAACGCGGACTTTATTTCTTAAATATTTCCTACCTTTGGTTTCCTTCTCGTACAGTTTGCAAAGCTCAGCCTTTAGCTGTGCTAGGAGGCCCGTGGAGGGGGTGAGGTGGGGGTTCAGGGTGGGGAGCTCGACCTGTAGCTGTACTAGGAGGCCCGTGGAGGGGGTGAGGTGGGGGTTCAGGGTGGGGAGCTAGGCCTATAGCTGTACTAGGAGGCCTGTGGAGGGGGTGAGGTGGGGGTTCAGGGTGGGGAGCTAGGCCTATAGCTGTACTAGGAGGCCTGTGGAGGGGGTGAGGTGGGGGTTCAGGGTGGGGAGCTTGCCCTGTAGCTGTAGTAGTAGGCCCATGGAGGTGGTGAGGTGGGGGTTCAGGGTGGGGAGCTCGACCTGTAGCTGTACTAGGAGGCCCGTGGAGGGGGTGAGGTGGGGGTTCAGGGTGGGGAGCTTGACCTGTAGCTGTGCTAGGAGGCCCGTGGAGGGGGTGAGGTGGGGGTTCAGTGTGGGGAGCTTGACCTGTAGCTGTGCTAGGAGGCCCGTGGAGGGGGTGAGGTGGGGGTTCAGTGTGGGGAGCTTGACCTTTAGCTGTACTAGGAGGCCCGTGGAGGGGTTGAGGTGGGGGTTCAGGGTGGGGAGCTCGACCTGTAGCTGTACTAGGAGGCCCGTGGAGGGGGTGAAGTGGGGGTTCAGGGTGGGGAGCTCAACCTGTAGCTGTACTAGGAGGCCCGTGGAGGGGGTGAGGTGGGGGTTCAGGGTGGGGAGCTTGCCCTGTAGCTGTGCTAGGAGGCCCGTGGAGGGGGTGAGGTGGGGGTTCAGGGTGGGGAGCTTACTGCTTTACAGCCCTCACTGTAGTGGAGGATCCTCAGGGAGTGGGCCACAGGTGAAACAGGTACTCCTTAATAATGGCCGGGGTGTTCGTCATCTATGTCTACAAATAAAAGTATTTTTCCAAATATATTAGTGGAAAATAGGCAAATCAAACTTAATGCTAGTAAAGTTGGACAAGCACTACTATATCTCATGACGAAGAGTTGAAAGCATATTTGATTAGTTTGACTATAAGTTTAATAAACAAGTGTACATGTAAATGAAAAACAGAGATATATTTACCTGCAAAGAAATTCAATAATGTGTCTGAAGACTGGGGGGGGGGGAGATGACAATGTTATCTACACTCCACAAACTGTCATGATGATCCTTGTTCTGGAGTGTCAGCTGACTGTCTGACATCTTAGTCCTCTCTCTGGGACCTCAACTCTTAGTCCCACAGCCATACTTCTCTCTTATTAGTGTCTCTATGTAAGCCACGGCTAACAGAAACTGTTGGGGCAGGGCATGGATGGTCAGGATTATCCTTGGGGGTGGGGAGACACACAGTCGGATGTGGATCCTGTGGGTGGGGACGATGGCGGGGCTGTACTGTTCGGTCTGGTTACTGGTAGAGATGGTGTCTCTTGGATAATACACAACTTCCAGTTTTGCAGCACTTCCTGTCTTTTTAATCCTTTGTCCTGTGTAACAAAATACTCAGGCCCATGGAGACTTATAGAGGGATGAACTGATGAAAGAAAAATGAACAAGAGGCCCAGGGGCCACATTGCTCACCTGAGCAATTTGCAAGGAAAAAGCACATATCAGATCAGAACTGAAAGTTTACCGAGTTTTGAGGGATGGGGTTGGAGGGGAGGTCTTGAATTTTAACTTCCCAGGGGATCATGGTTTGAACAAACTAGATTCTACACTACCTGAGGATAATTCAATATAAATATCACTAAGCATGGATTTAAAGTACTTGAAAAGAGGATTTTGAGAGATTTTCCTATATATTCCTGTGTAAAACTTTAATCGGCCCTTTTGGTCCCACCCTACCCCCGGGGGGCATGATTTGAACAAACTTAAATCTAAACTAACTGAGGATAATTTCACATGAGTTTCATCTTTCCTGTCTCAATGGTTCTCGAGAAGATTTTTAAAGATTTTTCCTATATACATGTATTCCTATGTAACACTTTGATCAGCCATTTTGGCACCACCCTAGCCCTGGGGTCATGATTTGAACAAATTTCAATCTACACTACCTGATGATGATTCCACCTGAGTTTCATCTTTCCTGGCCCAGTGGTTCTTGAGAAGAAGATTTTTCATAAATGCCATCAATTTTTCTCTAATTCATAATTTTCTCCCCTTGGAAAAGGGCGTGGCCCTTCATTTGAAAAAAATTGATTCCCCTTTACCCAAGGATGCTTTGTAGCAAGTTTGTTGAAATTGGCCCAGTGGTTCTTGAGAAGAAGATGAAAATGTGAAAAGTTTACAAGGACGACAACAACAACGACGACAACAACAATCTCAGACAACAGATGATGGACAAATTTTGATCAGAAAAGCTCACTTAAGCCTTTGGCTCAGGTGAGCTAAAAAGTCATTCAATTCATTGTTGAAAAGAAGATGTAGCAACAGAGAAAATGTGCCTGCTCTTTCTTTGTAACCTTGGAGTCCGTTTTACAGTACACCATTAGACACCCGGCCCCTGGAAAGTGGAGGTCTGTGTTAACCTTGACCTCTGTTACAGGAAATTCTTCATAGGGAAACATCTCAGGGGCAGTCTGAAATAAAAACAAACGAGAATTTGTAACAAATTATACTTTTAAAAAGTATCAGCATAATGTGCTCTTTCACCTCCATATTTGACCTTGACCTGTCCTGAAGTTTTGTCATTGACCTTTAGTTTGCACAAAATGAAAGGCTCTATGAAAAAAAAAACATGAATTCATGAATTTCTTTTAGACTATGAAATATGCTTACAATTTAGATTTTCTTAATGAAATACATTAAAGGTGTTTAATAAAATACCTGGAAGCATAATTATGCAGATCTGGGTTGTCAATTCAATCAAATAATCCTCTCCTTGACTGGCAGCTCTAGCAATGGCGACAGCCAGATCTCTCTATAGGGAAAAGACCACTAAAATTTTCCCATAAAACTCTATACAAACCTTAGGCCCCCTCAGTACTTTACTATGACAATTTCAGAAATTCCTTAGCATCATTTCATTAGCCCTCACAAAAAATCTGAAAAAAATATATTTCAAATTTTGTTCAACTAAGCCTAACAAAAAATACTGAAAATTACTCACCTTTCACTCCTTCTCTCGCCTACCAATTTAATTCAGAAATCTACCGCTTTTCTACGAAAGTTGCGTCTAAAGTATTTTTGGTTCGCTTGGGTATCCATTTTTAAAGCCACTCTCATAAAATCCCGCTAGATATCGCGTGATTTGACTCGGAATCATACAAATGCTTTTTTTGTACACAGATTTCAAGCACGGATTTAAAACGACAACAACATAGACTACCAGTGATTACATTGGTTTTTTTCAACATCCCTGCCATGAAAAAGGAGATACAGCTGTAACAGGAAAGGAAAAATGCATCACCTCTCTGGACCGAGAATCGGCCATGATTTGAACCCGGGCAATAAAAATTAATTTTTTTTTTAAAAATATATATTACCATGAATAATAAGTTTATAGATTTGTGTATGTATCTCTAGTCAGGTGCTCTACCAACTGAGCTATCCAGGCCGATATCCGCGGCTCTAACCATTACACAGCTTTTAAGAATTAGATGAAAACATTTGACATCGTCTTTAAAAGCACGGAAGCTCACAACTTTATCAGTAAAGTCAATAGAATTCACTCGATTGACCAAGCCATGTGGCACATCTCTAAAGTTTTCATACTGTATGTACTTGTAAATTAAGATTTTTAATACGAACTTGAAATTTTTACACTGAAATGTTGAAATGTTAAACCATGCCATCATTTGTTTAATAATTTTGTGATTTGTGTTACTTCATTTTCCACAATTTGTGTGAAAAACACGCTAAAATGTAGTGTCACCGAATTTGACTTAAGTAAATATGAGATCGCGTGTGCAATCGAAAAAAAATTTAAATACAAGGTTTTTTGGCCTTTTGACCCCAAAATTGAATTCTACGGTTAAAAGTTTAGTTTATAACTTTGTTTTTAAACAAAGTTTTTAACCTCGTTCTCTGAAAAAAATTAATAAATAGTTATTTGTTCAAGGAAAAAATTGACAAAGAATAATTCTGATCGAAGCACGTGCGGTGCATGTTTAGTGCCATTTCTTTCGAACTTAGCCATTCTTCCATGTAAACAATCGAATAAAATGCCTATGAATCTGAATTTTGATCTTGGAAAAATTACAGAAACAACTGAATTTCTTAACTTAACTAAAAGAATGATTTACTAACCTTAATCCATCGTATGGTATGCAAGGACTAAGACGTTCAGACAAATCTCCCAGGGCGGATGTACTAAACTAACCCTAATCAGTCGAATAATGTGCGATGACAAACCCTAATCTCTCGGATGAGACGCGAGACTAACCCTAATCAGTGGAATACTAGTGCAAGGACTTACCCTAATCTCTCAGGTGGATGCAAGAATAATCCTAATCAGTCGAATAGTGTGCAAATTTAACCCATCTTGCGGATCTAGGGACTGGTAAAGTAAAGTCTACCCAAAACTTAAAAATTTAAAAATCAACCCCCACTCTTAAAAACTTCCCAGTGGTAATTCTATAGTTTCTGTAATATTCCCTCATCCCATCATTTATTTCAAACGTCATTCATTTTACTTTAAAATGAAAATATTGAAATACAGTGGACCCTCATTTATCCGGACGCTTTTGTTCCCAGTTAATTTGTACGGATATGTGAAGCATCCAGATATCTGAGTCACCAGTTAAACAAGACAGAATAACATTTAAAAATTTTGTTCCAATGACAAATCGTCTGGATACTGAAGCATCTGGATATCTGGTGTCCGGATATCTGAAGGTCCACTGAACCTGATTTCAGCCAATGGCGTAACGCCTACCCATTCAGTATTCTGTTTAATGTTCCATAACAAAAAATTTGAGCCATGTGTGCATCCAGGGATATGGTGCTCTTTTTCCTATACTAAGATACTTACCTGTCCCAGAATTAGTCAATTGTGGTAATTTCAAAGACTTCACACCTACCTGTGAACATGTATGAAATTTGAGTCCTGTGACTTCAGTGTATTGGATACTGTGTCCATCTCAATAGGTGACATCTCACTGCTTCCACCACAGTTCATCAGAGTGAATGACTTTCTGACGTTGATTTCGTATTTGGATATATTTGTGTCTGTAAAATAATTGTTCAATGAATTTTTTTGTTTTATGATGTTAATAAAATGATATTAAGTCAAAATTGAGTCAATTTTTTCATAAGGTTGAATTCTACTCAGAATTTGAAAATAGGTCCAAATTGCATGAAAACCTAGCAAATTAGGCAATATATACAAAGATTTCAAAAGGACAAATTAGCAAACTCTTTGTTGATTATTAAAGTTAATCATTATTGACTCTGATATACCAAAATATTCTTATCTGTTTTCCCCTGCTGATTAAGTATGTACGAAAAGTTTCACCTCCCCATCTAATGAAGCTTTAAGAGAAATAGCAGGTGCCCCCATATCACCTTTGCTTACAATTAATTTAGACAAAAGAAACCCCCCCCCCCATTTTGATAACACAGTAGACTTCAGTCACTGTAGCCTTAAACAGCATAAACTATTGTCAAGTTTTCGGAAAAATAAGCCTAAACACGGAGAATTTAAAGCAATGCCAAAATTCAAAAAGGGTCTTAATCATGGTTACAAGCAAGGATTTTCCACTCACTTTTGGGAATGGGGCCCAGGCCCTTAGAATTGGGAATTTAATAAGATTTTATCATTAATTGGGAAAATTTATTGTTTGATGTTTTTAAGAAGTAAATGAATAAAATTGATCTTTTACTTATTTACTCAGAACTATGAATCAGAAAATTGATCATGATGATAAAGTTTTACCCAAGTTTCTTAAAATTTTGTTCATTTGACATTTCACTCAAATTTCCAAAACTGATCATGATTGTATTTTGTGAATTATGATCAAGTTAACCTCTGGAGTTCTTCTGCTTTCAAAAATTGAACACATGCAGTTTATTTTTGGGAAAAAAGGAAGGGTTTTGCAATTGGGAATGGGGCCCATATTTGGCCCTACACGGTGTAGTGAAAAATCCCTGCAAGCCCCAAAATGTGCCACATAATAAGGGAGTGAAAAGTAAAGAGGAGGAAAACTTACCCGCACCATACAGCAGACTGTCCAAGGAGAGGAATAAGATGGTTTAAGACAAGGACATTCCGTCAGCTGCAGAAAAAGAGGAAATGCTTGAGCGGGGAACATGCCAACATCTTCTTCGGCCTAGGAAGCTGAGAGATGAAACCCCACCACAGTGCTTAAATGAAAAGGAATCAGTGCAGTAAGTCAAATTTTGTATAAAACAATGATAACAAAGAAATATTTTTCAAATATTCTTACAGATAAAGCATTTATATATCAGATATTAAGTAAAATGTAAAAAATTAAGTTTCTAAGGGGGATTACATGTTATACACAATTACATGTAGATACATGTAAATACATGCAATTTAAGTTAAATGTAATATATGCAGCTGAACTACATTTAAACATTTACAAACAAATTAAAAGTGTTTTTAAAAGTTGAAACAATGCAGCTGAAATACATTTAAACATTTACAAACAAATTAAAAGTGTTTTTAAAAGTTGAAACAATTAAGATTACATGATGCTGAATTTAAGTTCTGTATGTCTAGTCAGTAGGTCTAAGGGAAATAACTCTAATAAGTACTCATTCTCTTCTACCTGTTGACTGTTTCATGCAAATAAACCATTGTGACTTTACCTAGGCTGGCTAACCAAAGTTCCCACAGACTTCTACACTTGGGGAAAACAGGCGAGATGTGGAATGAAGTTGTCTCACTTCACCAGCTACAGACATCCGGCTGTGATATGGACCCCTCACGTGGGACTTGGCATCTGAGGATAGGCGTGGTCTCGCAAGCAGAATGGGCCTCCACTGCACAAAATGTCTGTTTGTATCCCAGCGGTACAAGTTATACGATGAGGTTGAGACCAATTCCCCGGGAAGGAAAGCTGCCACTCTGAATCAGGGTCTACAAAGAAGAAGGTATATGGTTTTAGCTTTATTGCGCCCGAAAAATGTAATGACATCAAAAAGTTTTGAAACTGGCTAAAAATTATTTAAATAAATGACTCTGATAAATAAGGTAAGAATATGGCATGAAAGTTTACCATTCTGCAAATATGATGTCATTAATGTGAAGCATTTCTCTATTTTCAACAGAAAAAGCCTCAAAATGGCACACTTCAAGGGTGATTTTCCTTTAGAAAACAGTGTCCACAGCTGTTGCCCACGTTAATTGTTTGATATTTTGTGCAAAATTCAAAAACAAAGCACATATCTCAAGATCTTTGTTGGCGATGCCTGTGGACAATGTTATCTGAAAGAAAATTCTATTGAAAATTGGTGTCTTCTGCAACTTTTAAAGAAAATACGGGAAAATGCACATGTTTATGATGTCTTAATTAGCATTTAAAAACACATGAAAAAAATGACTTTTATGATTTTCTGCATTGAATTTCAATTATTCAAAAAGCATGAGTGTTCAAATCTTACACAAGTATAATTTTTAGAAAATCAGGGAAAAATTTGTATGGAAACCATACATTCTTCTTTAAGGGTGATGGCATGATGTACAATAACGCCCTGTACTCGGGGGTGGGTGAGACACCCTTCCAGCCGGCGACACAGACAGTGTACTCATTTGCTGAAAATGCTACATGAAATAGTTAAAAGGGTTAGTAAAAATAAAATTTGCTCAAAACATGGCCACTTACTTGATGAGGTACTGCTAACCATCAGTGTAGTCCTGGGGTGTGTGGGGGGAATCTACCAATGTCCCATACCATTGGGGAGGAGTTCATTAGGGTTCGGGAGGGGATGACGGAGCTCCTCCGCAAAGATGGCCTCGAGGTAAGGGAGGTAACCACTGACCCGGACAGCTTGGCTGATCGAGCTGCAGATTCCCTCCAGCTCTACAAGGACGGTCTGCTACAAAATAAACAAATTTACTATATTGACACTCGATCAACACTTGTCCAAGTCAATCAGAAAGGCAATTAAACAAGAGGCCCAAGGGTCACATCGCTCACCTGAGCAATGTGGCTTGGAAAAAAGCAGAAATCAATTTATAATTGAAAAGTTTTAACCTCATTGTGGTCCAAACCAATCCTTAAAAGGGAGAGGGTATGATATGAACAAACTTGAATCTACACTAACTAAGTATGTTTGCATATTTCTTTGACTACCTGTGGCTTTATTGCCCTTTAAATTTGAACTTACAATGAAGTCCTGCCCTACATCCAGGGGTCATGACTTGAACAAAATTGAATCTACACTACTTGAGAATAGTGCTGTGCGATATTACCGGTTAACCGGTGTATCCCGATTTTTTTCTTCACAATACGTATCGCGGTATTTTTTTGTGAATAACGGTTCGGGTTCGATATGCTATAAATTGTTACAAAAAGAGCGGTGCGTCGATTTACCCAAAAGGACCCAAAAGGAACCCAAAAGGACCCAAAAGGAACCCAAAAGGAAATTAAGAACAACCCAAAAGGACTTGAAATAAAGACAATAAATGGATATATAATGAACATTTTCATATTTTATTAAATCTAAAACTATTTTTTTTGTGGGTAAAGTGTGTGGTAAGGGTGGAGGTGGGAGGTCCCTACCACCCATAACCCCCACCCATCCCGATACCATATGCCTAAAACATGAATAAGATAAAACTTTTTTTTTTTCATTTATGAAATATCATATAGTAAAATATGGTTAAACAGAAGGAGAAGTAAATTAATACTTTGTTAATTTCAGATAAAGAAATCAAAGCATACCTGACCAGATTTAGTGTTTGGTGTGCTATAAAAGTTTATGTTATTGTTACAGTTGCAACAATATAAGTATGTTTTTGCCAACTTTTATGTAAAAATATAATATAATATTCGTAATTTACTTCAAATTATTAATTTTCAATGTTTTATTATATATTAATTAAAGTCCTTTGGGTTCCTTTTGGGTCCTTTTGGGTTCCTTTTGGGTCCTTTTGGGTTCCTTTTGGGTCCTTTTGGGTTCCTTTTGGGTCCTTTTGGGTAAATCGACGCTCCCCAAAAAGAGTTATTTGCCCTTTTCAAGGTAAAATATGGCGGCAAGCGACGTGAAGTGTGATCAGAAACCAGAGACTTGTCTCTTTCAAAAACCAAACAACGACAACTGTTATATGAAACCCCTTCACGTTAAAGCTGAATCTGAGTATTACAATTAATTGAATTCACCAAGTTGTGCCAGCAAAAAAACTTATCTTGCCGCTTGCGCCAACATAACGCAATCAGGCAATTGGAATATCAACTCGAGAATACATGTAATATGAGTTTGTGTTTTCATTTAACCTTCACAAAAAGCAAAAAATTATTAAATATTTATATCGTGATATATTGCAATACAAAATATAATATTGCAATATATCGCGATACGATTTTTCCGTCGCGATACCCAGCACTACTTGAGAATGCTTCCATAATAATAGGACTAATCATTGAAAAGAAGAATTTAAAGATTTTTTCTACATGTTTCATTGTAAAACTTGGATACCATGTTATGGCCCTGCCCTACCCCAAAGGGTCATGATTTGAACAAAATTGAATGTCCACTACCTGATGATGCTATCATATAAATATGATCATTCATGCCTTTGCTATTCTTGAAAAGATTTTTAAAGAATTTCCCTAGATATTTCTATTTAAAACTTTGATTGGCAATTGTGGCCCCGCCCTAACGCCAGGGACATAATTTGAACAAACTTGAATTTACACTACCTATAAGGATGCTTCCCTGTATAAGTTTCAGCTTTCCAGGCACAGTGGCTTTTGATATTTTAATAAGAAGAATGTTAAGAATTTTCCTTTATATTTCTACGTAAAACTTTGATTGACCATTGTGGCCCCACCCTACCCCCGGGGGTCATGATTTGAACAAACTTGAATCTTCACTAACTTGGCATGCTTCCTTATAAGTTTCAGCTTCATGGCGCAGTGGTTCTTGAGAAGAAGATTTTAAAATCATATCATCAAAGAACGAGTGCACTTATGGGCCCCGGTAAAATGTGAAAAAATAAAGAATCAAACTCAGCAAAAATTTTCATTTCAAATTGTTAATTGATATTTAAACTATACGATTCAATAATTTTTACCGCTGAAATCCACGAATATACAAAGAACAAAACTATACAATGTGGTAGGGGTCAGCCGACATTGGCGATTTTCTATAGTAAATCGAGAACGGTCATTCATTTTAAAGCCTTTGTTAACTATGAGCCTAACGTTGTGCAAACTTGTGCGAATGACAAAAGACGCATATTACATTTATAAAACTTGTGTGAAAGTATGAAATTTGCACACGATTAGGCTCGTACTTAAAATATTAAAAATGTATAAAAAGTACAATGTTTTTCCTATGGCAAGTGAGAGCTATTTACCTGTATGACCCATGTTGAACCCACGTGTGGAATAAATATTTAGAATACTGATAGTCACGTGAGTTCTACCCAGGTAAACATTCCTCAAAGGTGCTCACTATAAAACATAGGCATACCACTCTTTTTCAATTTCAAATTCGATGAAACTATTAATGTTATTTTTCAAATTCAAGAGTACCAATTTCTTAGTTTAATCATTTAGATACAGGCAACTACACAATTTCATTCCATATTTTTAAAAACAGGTTTGGCACAAGAAATATCATTTCGCAAACGCGCCCGACTATGATCCACCATCAGATTGTTCAAGTATCGATTTAAATATCTATTCCTTGATTTACATAAACGAAACTAAAAGAAGGTTCGGTACGACTTTTCCGGATTTATAGGGTATCCATAGGCCTTTCAAAATATTCAATTGTTTCAAATCCATGCTGATTTAAGTGGCGCTTAACATTTTTTAAAATTAGAAATATCCAATAGTATCTAACTATTACCAATAGAGAACCATTTGGTAGTATATTTTGATGTAAAATGGCACATCAAAAGGGCCCAGTAAGTATTGCTTAAGTGCACTTGTCCTTTTCACTATTTCTGAATTATCTCTCCTTGAACAAGTTTGAAGAAATTTTAATCCCATTCACCCAAGGAAACTTTGTGCCAAGTTTGTTTGAAATTGGCTTGCCGGTTCCTGAGAAGAAAAAAAAGTGAAGAGTTAACAATGACAACGACAACTACGACAGACAACGGACAAAGAGCAATTAAGTCTCAGCCATGATATACATAAAATGGCCCTGTACTTATATCAATTAATTAAATATCACCCTCTTTCCCATTTCATATATCAAAATAAAGGAGACACTTGGTGCTAAAATTTTCTATAATAAAAATTTGTTTTCAAGAATCCACTAATTGGAAGACAGGTTTGAGAAATTGCAATGTTCTTGAATTTTGCAGAAAACATGCGTATTTGACTACCTTCAGCAAAGAATTAAAAAATGAGCACAGCCCACCATCCAAAAAATAAAATATGTTTTATTATCTTCAGAAATAGATCTTTCATTATGTATCGGCATATTTTGGATAAGAGGTTGTGCTCTATATGAAATATTGAAAAAAACGCTTCAATTTTAGGTGATTTTCAAAATAATTTTCAGGACATGAGGAAAATGACACATTTTATGACATCATACTGCATTGACTTTTGGGAAATTACATCAAGATTAATAAATACATGGTCACCAACACTCAAGTGATAAATACTGCATTTGCAACCTAGACCGAGTGGTTTTGATTTTTCAGAAATTCTCAGGGCTAAATAATGCCCAAAATAACTTGTAGCCCTTTTCACAAAAATTCTTACGACTAAGATTAAAATATGACATCTCTGTAAATCTTTTGTTAAATAAATTTTTTTTTATATTTTAAGGATAATTTACCATATACTGTTACCTAACAGAAATATAAGATTTTGAGTGACTAACTGCAATTTAAATATGTAGAAATTAATTAGGAAATTTTGGTCTTAGTCCTAAAATTTTTTGTTAAAAAGACTACTGGTCAGCAAGAGTTCATATTTACGTCAAGGTTTTAATACAATACCCTCTTCCGTTGAGAACAAAGCAAGGCTCCATGCCTGCATCTCAAAGAGGTTGTCTCCAGCTGTCTCCGACAAGACAATCAAAAATAGCAATTCACAAAAGGTTGAAAGCTTTGATAGAACTCTGCGACGATCCCTGCCTCGTAATGTTATTTTCACAAGAGACTTTCCTGGTCGGGGGCTCAGTGCAGCTCATTCCTCTAATCACGGTCCGGGCAGCTCCATTAGAGGTCTCTGTGCAGGGGTTGGTGCCCCCATCCCCACTGGCGGCCAGGTTGACCATACCCTAGATATAATTAAAAAAGATTATGAGTTAAACAAATCATGCCAAAAATCTCAATTCTACAAAACAAAAAGGCCAGGTTATTAAGCGTAAGAAAATTGACAAACTTTATGAAAAACATCAGGAAGATCGAGGTAAAATATAAACCAGATGTCTCTGTTGAGACTGTAGCTCTACTGGTTTGTACTTATAACAAAAGATTAGAAAAGAATCCATTGCCATTGTCTCTGACCAGTAGAGCTAAAAAAACATGATGTTAGCTGAATCTCAAGCCCAAGGCAATATAAAAAAGCATTCTTAACATAATTATTCTAAATCAGGTGATTTTTTTTTTATTTATCAAAATTCTATTGAAAGGAAAAATTACTTTAAATAATACACTTTGGGTGGGGGGCCCCACAACAAAATCCCTTTTGAGCACAGTGCATGCGTTCTTGATTAGTGGAAAGGTTTCTGAAGTAAGGTGCATCAGGTTGATACACAACTTCTAATGGCAGAGATGACTGCAGCTGCAAACTGGTGTTTATAGGTCAAAATTGCAGTTATTTTCAACTTATAGAGATCTGCAGTAAATAACACGCTACTTAAAAAATCCATCCCCACTCCTAAAATCGTCCCTGTTAATTCTATAGTTTCTGTAATATTCCCTCATCCGATCATTTATGTCAAACAGCATTAATTTTACTTTAAAATGAAAAACAATTAAATACCTGATTTCAGCCAATAACGTAATGCCTATACCCATTCAGTATTCTGTTTATTGTTCCATAACAAACAAAGCTATGTGTACATCTGCAGATTTAGTGCTCTCATTCCTATATTTATCTTATCCTCATCTTCAAACAATATCTTCATAAGAGAACACATCTGATTGGCTAAGCAGTGGACCAATGAGGGTAAAGTTGTCAGTTTTGTTGCCATGACAGTGCCATGGGTTAAAGTTGGATATAAAAGTTTATTGGACAATAATTGAAGGTTTTCAATGTCACTACTACTAACCGTTGGAGGAGGGCAGTACTCGCTGAGCCAGTGCTGACTCGAGACTGGGAGAACAGGAGACAATCTCGATAGCTCCAGGGGAGTTACAGTGGTCCACCAGTTTTAACAGAGCTGTCCTACAGAACATCTTGGCCAACAAAGACTCACTACTCAACAGCTCTCTGCAAAATAATCAAACAATTACATTCAGAATCAACAACAACACATTGCACTGTCTGGGCTGTTCCCTTCTCTAATTCAATGTCCCCCGGTGATGCTGGACTTTCTCAATCCCTGTGAGGGCCTCTCTAATGTCCCCTGGTGATGCTGGACTTTCTCAATCCCTGTGGGGGCCTCTCTAATGTTCCCTGGTGATGCTGGACTTTCTCAATCCCTGTGAGGGCCTCTCTAATGTTCCCTGGTGATGCTGGACTTTCTCAATCCCTGTGGGGGCCTCTCTAATGTTCCCTGGTGATGCTGGACTTTCTCAATCCCTGTGAGGGCCTCTCTAATGTTCCCTGGTGATGCTGGACTTTCTCAATCCCTGTGAGGGCCTCTCTAATGTCCCCTGGTGATGCTGGACTTTCTCAATCCCTGTGGGGGCCTCTCTAATGTCCCCTGGTGATGCTGGACTTTCTCAATCCCTGTGAGGGCCTCTCTAATGTTCCCTGGTGATGCTGGACTTTCTCAATCCCTGTGAGGGCCTCTCTAATGTCCCCTGGTGATGCTGGACTTTCTCAATCCCTGTGAGGGCCTCTCTAATGTCCCCTGGTGATGCTGGACTTTCTCAATCCCTGTGGGGGCCTCTCTAATGTCCCCTGGTGATGCTGGACTTTCTCAGTCCCTGTGGGGGCCTCTCTAATGTCCCCTGGTGATGTTGGACTTTCTCAATCCCTGTGAGGGCCTCTCTAATGTCCCCTGGTGATGCTGGACTTTCTCAATCCCTGTGAGGGCCTCTCTAACGTCCCCCGGTGATGCTGGACTTTCTAAATCCCTGTGAGGGCCTCTCTAATGTCCCCCGGTGATGCTGGACTTTCTCAGTCCCTGTGGGGGCCTCTCTAACATCTCCTGGTGATGCTGGACTTTCTCAGTCCCTGTGGGGGCCTCTCTAACATCCCCCGGTGATGCTGGACTTTCTCAGTCCCTGTGAGGGCCTCTCTAACGTCCCCCAGTGATGCTGGACTTTCTCAGTCCCTGTGAGGGCCTCTCTAATATCCCCCGGTGATGCTGGACTTTCTCAGTCCCTGTGAGGGCCTCTCTAACGTCCCCCAGTAATGCTGGACTTTCTCAATCCCTGTGAGGGCCTCTCTAATATCCCCCGGTGATGCTGGACTTTCTCAGTCCCTGTGAGGGCCTCTCTAATGTCCCCCGGTGATGTTGGACTTTCTAAATCCCTGTGAGGGCCTCTCTAATGTCCCCCGGTGATGCTGGACTTTCTCAGTCCCTGTGGGGGCCTCTCTAATGTCCCCCGGTGATGCTGGACTTTCTCAATCCCTGTGGGGGCCTCTCTAATGTCCCCTGGTGATGCTGGACTTTCTCAGTCCCTGTGGGGGCCTCTCTAATGTCCCCTGGTGATGATGGACTTTCTCAATCCCTGTGAGGGCCTCTCTAATGTCCCCCGGTGATGCTGGACTTTCTCAGTCCCTGTGGGGGCCTCTCTAATGTCCCCTGGTGATGCTGGACTTTCTCAATCCCTGTGAGGGCCTCTCTAATGTCCCCCGGTGATGCTGGACTTTCTCAATCCCTGTGAGGGCCTCTCTAATGTCCCCTGGTGATGCTGGACTTTCTCAGTCCCTGTGGGGGCCTCTCTAATGTCCCCTGGTGATGCTGGACTTTCTCAGTCCCTGTGGGGGCCTCTCTAACGTTTCTAGGTAATGTTCTCTGGGAGATGGGGATGACCTTGGGGTTGACCTTGGTGACTCAGACTTGAGGCAACCTGGGGAAACCCTGGTTAAAATACAGCAAAACTCGGCTACGAAATCACTGGGACCTATAAATTTACTTAGCTATATTAGTAATGCATTATAACCGTATAAGAAATCTATCAATTTTACATTTCTGGGGATCCAAGATGACTTGGCTATATCCGTAAATTCACAATATCCGTGTTCCTAATAAACGAGTTTTGCTGTACTCATATTACAAAATTTTTATATTTTTTTTGCCATTGCCTTATATCTACTCTCCAGCTTGAAAACAATTGACTTTTACAAATGCTCAACCTACATGTGCAACATAAATAATGATAAATGAGAGACTTACATTGTCAACATCAAGGACATTTCCAGTCAGACCAAATGTTTTGAGCATACTGTGGACAGCAAACTTGGGCAGCACTGCGGTGGAGGTTTCTGCGGTATTCCTGATCACCACGGTGATGTTCCTGATCACCGCATTGGTGCCCTTCCTCACTTTCTCTCCAATACTCATATAGTTACCTACCTTAGAATTAGTCAATTAAGTAATTTTTAAAGACTTAACACTTACCCAAGTACATGAATGAAATTTGAGTCCTGCAACCTCAACATCTTGGATACTGTGACCATCTGAACTGATGACACCCTACTGCGGCCAACCGTGTTAGACTGAGTGAATGACTTTCAGACTTCTGATCATATTTGGATTTATGGATGACTGTAATGAATAAAATATTCATAAATTGCCATGATTCAGTTGCTTAATGAAAATAAAATGAGAAATAAGAGATGTTTGTAAAACATGTATGCCCCCTCAACCACAAATTGGAATTTTTCTAAGTCCAAAAGGGCATTAACTCTGTCAAAAATGGTGTGATCAAAACATAACTTGACCTAGATATTTATCTGACTAATCTGTATACTAAATTCCATTTCAATACGTGAAACCACTCCAAAGAAAATGAACGGAAACTGAAAAAATATGGAATTTTTCCAAGTCCAAGGGGCATAACTCTATCAATTATGGTGTGATTGTACCCAAAACAAAACTTGACCTAGATATTTATCAGTCTAATCTGTATACTAAATTCCATTTCAATATGTGCAATCTCTCCAAAGAAAATGAACGGAAACTGCAAATAATTGGAATTTTTCTAAGTCCAAGGGGCATAACTCTGTCAATTATAGTGCAATCGTACCCAAAACAAAACTTGACCTGACTAATCTGTATACCAAATTTCACTTCAGTATGTGCAATGGTTATGAAGAAAATGAATGGAAACTAAGTGGACCGACAGACCGACGGACAGCAGCAAAGCAATACGCCCTCCCTTCTTCTAAGGGGGGGCTAAATATATAAGTCAATTTTTTCATAAGGGTGGATTCCACCCAGAATTTGAAAATAGCTGCAGAATTTAATGCAAATCTAGCAAATAAGGCAAAATTTCAAGATTTCTAATAAACTAATTAGCAAACTTTTTGATGATAATGAAGAGTTTTTTGTTAATGTTTCCAGTACTGAAGATCACTAAATTTTTGCGACACCTTATTTTCGCGAGATAGTCAATGACTATATATTTGCGAGACATTATTTTCAGGAATTGCTGTTTTTACTCTATACAATCATAAGGAATACTTTTAAACGCGATAATGAAATTTTCGATAGCTCATTGTCTCGCGTATTTACACGAAAATAAAGTTCTCGCGAATAAAACGTGATTTACAGTATACTACATGATCTTTATCTGGTCTTCCCTGCTGATTAAGTATGTGAGAAAAGTTTCATCACTTCCTCTCTAATGGAAATTGGAGATCTAGCAGGTGCCCCCCCCCCCATCTGAAAAACCCAAAATTTTGATACCATATTACAGTTCAGTCTCTGAAGCTTTAAACAGCACTGACCATATATCATTTTTGGGGGAATTTGAAGTTTAAACAAAGAGAATTAAAACCATGCCAAAGTTCAAAAAGGGTCATAACTATGGTTTCAAACCTCAAGATGTGCCTCTTAATAAGGGAGTGAAAATTAATGATGTGAAAATTTTACCTGCATGGTACAACAGACTGTTCCAGCAATTGCATCAGATGGTTTTAGAAACTCCTATAGCTGCGGAAGGGTAGGAAATGCTCATGCGGCCCATGTACCACCATCTCCTTAGGCCGAGAAGACCTAAAGTTGAAAGCCCTCCAAAATGCCTATAAATACAAATAAATCAGAACAGTAAGTCAAATTTTGTATTAAACATTTATAATTGAGCAATAGTTCATAAAAATTCTAACAAATCAAGTCTTACTTACCTTTTACATGACTAAATATGGGAAAAAATTGACCTTATTAGGGTGGGATACATATTACATCTTATTACATGTAAATACATGCAAAGTAAAATGCAACACATGTACATGCAGTTGAAAGTCATATAAATACACAAGAAAAGAAATCAGAAGCATTCATTCCAAAGAATTAAATTTATATGATGTTAAAATTTCCTATGTCTTGTCAGATAGTCTAAGGGAAGTAACTCAAATATGTGCTCTCATGCACTGTATACTGTCATCTATCTCAAGCAAATGATCGAATCAAAGTACTCAGAAGTGCAGAGAGCCGGGCTCATTTACAGAGTAGAACAGATTTCTTACATGAATCATGCTTATATTCTGATGAAAAAATTATTTTAAAACTATCAATTTAAATGATAAGACACTGACAGTTAGTTTTTCAATCTTATAACCATGGTCCGATTTTGTCAGAATCAGAATTAATCTGGTACTGCAGCTGAATGTAAACAAACAGGCCAGTCTGGTTCCCTCTCCTGCTTTACCTCGTATGTGTAGAGAACTACGGTAACACTGATTATCAAAAATCCCTATGCTAATGAACTATGTTCTTTGACTTATGAAGTTTTCAAAGTCATTACTATATACTAATGTTTTTTTATATAGATAAAACTTCATTTTATTTTTGTTGCTTTTTGTTGCTTTATTTAGCGTTTGTATTACCTCAAAAGTGGTTGAGAATAAGAACTATATTTTTGAAAGTAACTTCAAAATGGTGACTATGAGGTCAACAACCTGCCTTGAACAAGATTACATAAGTCTGCAATTGCTCTTTAAGCAATAAGCCTGGCTAAAAATGGTATATTTACCTAGATCGGTCAATCAAAATTCCCATTGACTGCTACACCTTGGGAAAACAGCCGAGATGTGGAGTGAGGTGATCTCTCTCCACAAGCAAGGAAATCTGGGGTGCGATGGACCGCTTGAGTGGGATCTGGCATCCAAAGAGAGGCTTGGTCTGGGAAGCCGGATGGGCCTTCGATGTACTAAGTGTCTTTATGTATCAAGGCGGTACAATCTGTATGAGGAGGTAGAGACAAAATCCCCGGGTAGGAAAGCTGCCATTGTTTATTATAAGTATTGGGTTCAAGTTGGCCTCAGTCAAACTCCTATAGGCAATAATGGGGTGAGGAAATCCTTCTTTCTACCAACACCCCCCCTCCTATGCAAAGTCACTACAAAAGACATCAAACAAAATTATGCCAATTATTGAAAACCTTAATGAGGGTGACATGAGAAACAGGTGTCCCCAGTGGATGTGAACACTGTAAGGGGAAGTGACTCCCACATGCCATCCCCGTACAGTGCGATGGCATGTACAATAACCCCCTGTACTCGGGGGTGGGTGAGACACCCTTCCAGCCAGCGACACAGGCTGTATACTCAATGTCACAACAAGACATCAGATAATTAAAATGGTTACTAAAAATAAAATTTGTTCAAAGCATGGTCACTTACTGGATGCTAACCACCAATGCAGTCCTGGGGTGTGTGGGGCAAATCTACCAATGTCCAATGTCCCATACCATTGGGGAGGAGTTCATTAGGGTTCGGGAGGGGATGGTGGAACTCCTCTGTAAAGATGGCCTCGAGGTAAGGGAGGTAAACACTGACCCAGACAGCTCAGCTGGTCGAGCTGCAGATTCCCTCTATAAGGACGGTCTCCTACAAAATAAACCAGTACATTATATTGACACTCGACACTTGTCCGAGTCGATCAGAAAGGCAATTAAAAAGATCAGAAACTTTTAGAGGTCATGCCAAAGAGAACTAAAGCAGATAAAACCAAACTTTTGCATAATTTTGCCCTAGATGCTGTTGACAGATGTACAGCTGAGATTAATCAAGCTCATGCAGTATATGCTGGAGATGCAGATAAATTAAAAAACAAGCTCTCAGATGCCAAACATGCAATAGTAAAATGTTACATGGGAGATCATGCAGAAAACACTCTCTGGTGTGCAAAAGGAAAGTAAAAAATAATTGGGTTAGCAGAGTTCTTATTTAGGTCAAGGTTTAACAATATCGTCTTCCATGGAAAATGAGGCAAGGCTACAAGCCTGCATCTCTAAGAGGTTGTTAATTCCAACTGTACTGGACAGGACGATCAAAAACACCAACTCACAAAAGGTCGAAAGCTTCAACAGAACTCTATGATGATCCCTGCCTCGTAATGTTACTTTCACTAGAAACTTTGCTGTTCGGGCGCACGATCCTAAGCCCCGAAGCCTCTGTGCAGGGGTTGGTGCCCCCATCCCCACTGGTAGCCAAGTGGACCAGACCCTGAATAAAATACAAAATGAACATGAATTAAAAATAAATTGTATCAGAAAACTCAATTGTATGAAACAAAAAGGGTAATTAAACGTAACAAATTATATAAACTTTATGAAAAACATCAGGAAGAAGTATAATACAAGAAAAACATGATGTTAGCTGAATCTCAAGCCACAATAATAGAAAGCCCCCTGAACACAATTATTGGAAAACAGGAAATTAACAAGTTAATAGTGTGGTTTCATTAATATTCATTGAGCACCAATTTTCAAGGATTTCGTTGTTGAGCAGATCAACATTTTTAAATGGTCATTGAATTGAGAATTTGCTATTCATTTGTATAGGCAATGCTTTTGTTAACGAAATTACATATCCTTGAAAAAGTCCTTTTTATAAAATCCACAAAAATGAAAATTTATGAAACCACAGTATTCAAAAAATATATTTTAAATTACTTTAAAAAATGCATCGATCTAGGGTGGTGAGCCCCACAACCAAACCCCTGGTCCCTGCAGTGGATCCTCTCCTGGTTTGTGGCGTGCAGCTCCAGAGTAAGGTGCATCGGGTCAATGGATAATTTCTTCTGACCTCCAGGCCTGCAACTGCAAACTGCGACCTAGTCTGTCTCTTCTCTACCATAAGAGCTACCCGATGCACCCTCTCGACTGTACTGCCCTCCTCAGGCCAATTTACCCTCATCTTCCCATACCCATTTCTAGTCCTCCCTCCTATCCAAAGCCTGCAACTGAAGAATACTCGAATTGAATCAGTTTTACATTTTATTCAGATAACATACAAGCACATGCTTCCACTCTGACGGTCCATGCACGCACACCTCATGCCGGATACACACTGACACCTGACCCACACTACGAACCATAACTCTAGCACACAAACTCTTACACACAAGTGACACAACACAAATTAGAGTTACTTCCCTTAACACTGTAACATATCATCAATACATTACAATACCCCCTTTTCTAAGAATAAACTTTTACACTTCTCAAAATAAAATAAATGAATTACTGAAAAGAAATTACTATACAACATATTATTAGAAAACATTTACAATTTACAGTCTCAGATATATAAAACTTTCAGTCAATAACATTCACACGTAAATATTTCACAGTTCGAAGTCCTTAAGACGTTGCGGTAGTTTCCTTATACGGGTTGACCTTCTAACGCTCAGAGTTACTGGAGCAGAGGATGGAACATCATCACTATTAGCACTAGACTCAACACTCGGTTCACTAAGATCACTCGGATTCTCTGGAATATGGGACACACTTTCCGGCCGTTCCTGATATTTATTCACGAATTCACTATTTTGCTTCACTAACACTCCCTCCAGTGATTTTACGACACAACTATTTCCCATTTTCTGCACAAGTTGATACGGCTCAGCATGATACGGCATATCCATTATGTCCATGACCCCTTTCTTCAAGAGGACCGAATCTCCTAGCTCTAAATCACAATCCACTGCACCACGTTTCTCGTCGATGTAAAGCTTGTTCCTGTATTTAGAATACGCATCCTTATCGCGCACTCCCTCATCATAGTCGTTTTCTTGTAGATTTTCCACTTGCGGTAGCTTTGTTCTCAGCTTACGACGGAACATCAACTCGGCAGGTGGTACTCCTGTCGTAGTATGAGGAGTCGTTCTGTATGCAAATACTAGTAGATATTTGCGGATTTCGGTCTTCCAATTTTTTGACTCGGCTTGTGCAATCCGAATTCTTTTCATCAGCGATCTGTTTTGTTGTTTTACCTCTCCATTAGCTGACGGATGTAACGGTGTAACTGCTCGATGCTTGATACAGTTGTCTGTCAAGTAATCCTTGAATAACTTAGATCTGAACTGGGGTCCATTATCAGAAGTTATTTGTAATGGAAGTCCATGACGCATTTTAGCGCATATACCATTTCTTATATCTAACGCAAAATCACGCATTTACCATTTCCCCACAATCACGCATTTTCACGCACTTTAAAATATTCAATAAATCAGTCTTCCATTTATTGCCAAATTCCAACTCTTTTATTCTAGCTTAAATCTAATAAAATAAGAAAAGTTATTTTCTAACTAAAATATTATGTCATGATATTATTTATGCTAAACATTGGAGAAACTTGAACCCCGCTAGAAAATGCTTGTCGGAAAATGGCAACGTAATATTTCAATGCCGTGAGGATTAAATGTATGTTGCTCAACAATTCTGTAAGTTGTAAAGAGTTAACGTTATAATCCAATATAACAGCATTCATTGAGTTGTAATATAGGGGCATGTAAATGAATATACAAATACAATGACTTCTATTCATGAAAGAATACCTACTAGTATTTTTCTGCAGCTCTACCTGTTGTGGAACTGGTTGGTTGGCGTAGATCATGGTGCCCCAGGGTAATCTACTACTGCTGAGGTCACCACGGAAGGTCACTCCAGTCATGGTATTCCTAGGAATACTGAGGCACGGACCGGGGGGGGGGGGGGGGGGGGGGGGGGGGGGGGGGAGATTGATTGGCGTCCAGCAACATCTGATTCTGTACAAAACACAGTTTACAATTTTTAACTTGACAAAGTATTATACTACATTTAACTAGTGCTAATTGTAACGGGGACCGTTACAGATGTTCCCCAAACGCTCCCCAACTCCCTTTTGGTGCCATATTCCCTGTAAGCTTCATTAAATAAGACAAACTCGATGCATTTGAGACTTTAATAACGTTTTCCCAAAAGTGTACAAAGTTCATTCAAAGTTTGCGTGCGTATGTGAATGCATGTGCGTAATGACCATATCATCTTGTCTACACAATCTATATATTTTTTATATACTAAATATTAAAGCATTTAATCCAAAAGTAATAAAAAGATACGCTCATTCAAGTGTTCTTTTTCTTATTTTGCTCATTTCACGTGCACTCACGTGCATACATGAGCATGGTGACCATATCTTCTTGTAGATGTCCGTTACATCTATCTATGTTCTAAATCCCACCACGTTTGGTTGAAAACCAAGGGATTTATAGCTGTTTAAAGTTTCAGCCAATCAGAATGCAGCGCACGTACATGCACGTGTATGCATGTGCATGGTGACCATACCTTCTTGTAGTAGTCTAGTATATCTATCTATGTTCTAAATCCCATCCTGTTTTGTTGAAAATCAAGGGAGTTATAGCTATTTAAAGTTTCAGCCAATCAGATTGCAGCGCACGTGCATGCACGTGTTTTCATGATAATTGCTATATATCTTATTGTAAGATATCCTAATACATGCCTATATTTAAAATTTCAAAGGATTTCGTCAAAAAACAAGAAAGATATTGAGACTTTAGTTTCAGCCAATCAGAGCAAAGCGCACGTGCATGCGCGTGAGATCTTGCTTTTTTGACCATGTCATCTTGTCTATGCTTCTAATATATACTTCTAATATGAGTTTAAAAGCATATCATCAATAATATAAATAGTTACGTCTGTATCAATTATATTGGACATTTCTCGTGTTGCACGTGCGAGCTCTTGCAAGCACACGTGCATGCACATGCTTTCCTGATATTTCTTTTATTACGGGCTGTAGATCTCCCTAATGTATGACTATGTTCAAAATTTCAAATGATTTTATCAAAAAACAAGAAAGATATTGAGACTTTAGTTTCAGCCAATCAGAGCGAAGCGCACGTGCTTGCACGTGCGATCTTGCTATTTTGACCATGTCATCTTGTGCATACTACTCATATATCCTTACATTATGAGTTTCAAAACATTTCGTCTAAAAATAGAAAAGTTACGGTTATATCCATTATATATTGGTCATTTCAAGTTTTGCACGTGCGCGCTCTTGCAAGCACGTGCACGCAAAATGACCTTGATTCCGCAAATCTACATAACATGCCTACTTACCCTAAAAAGGTTTCCCCTTAATCGGATGTTTACTTTACAAGATCATTCGCGGACAAAATTTTCCCGAGAAGAAAAATAATAATAATAATAATAATAATAATAAGAAACAGAGTAAAAACAATATGTTCCCCAACTTCGTTTGGGGAACATAATAAAGACTCATTTATCAGATTCACAAACATTTTACCTCACTTATTTAATGATGCTGGGTTTGAGATTTAAGATTGAGCTCTAGATTGTAAACAAAGCTTTACTTTAATTTTGCTTAATCCAGAAATTATTCATTTTTTTTCAATCATTTCAAAGTACTCACAGCCCGACTGTTAAGCTTGCTGGGTGGAGGTTTAGCACAATGCTTGTACAGTAGCCTAAGTCTGTAATGCAGTGGGCTTAATCCACAACAGTCTACTTCCTGTAATATAAAAACACAATTTCTTATCAACATGTAGTTTAGTACATGTAAAATGTCTCAGCTAATCATTTTTTGATAAAGATTTAGTGAAAAGAAAAGAGTACCAAGATTTGACAAACCTGAATTATTATAATCCTTTGCCAGGGACTTCAGAATATCAATAGTGGATCCAGAATGCTGAATGAATTCCTTAGTGAACTCGATGTCCTGTAGATGCTGAGAGAGAACCGTACAGACTTGGGTCTGTAGCTCGGCCACCACACGACACACCAGATTACTGAGACTGTTACCATCCCTTGTCACACAACACACCTGATTACTGAGACTGTTACCATCCCCTGTCACACGACACACCAGATTACTGAGACTGTTACCATCCCCTGTCACACAACACACCTGATTACTGAGACTGTTACCATCCCCTGTCACAGGACACACCTGATTACTGAGACTGTTACCATCCCCTGTCACACGACACACCTGATTACTGAGACTGTTACCATCCCCTGTCACACGACACACCTGATTACTGAGACTGTTACCATCCCTTGTCACACAACACACCTGATTACTGAGACTGTTACCATCCCCTGTCACACGACACACCTGATTACTGAGACTGTTACCATCCCCTGTCACACGACACACCTGATTTACTGAGACTGTTACCATCCCCTGTCACACAACACACCTGATTACTGAGACTGTTACCATCCCCTGTCACACGACACACCTGATTTACTGAGACTGTTACCATCCCCTGTCACATGACACACCTGATTACTGAGACTGTTACCATCCCCTGTCACACGACACACCTGATTACTGAGACTGTTACCATCCCCTGTCACACGACACACCTGATTACTGAGACTGTTACCATCCCCAGTCACACGACTCACCTGATTACTGAGACTGTTACCATCCCCTGTCACACGACACACCTGATTACTGAGACTGTTACCATCTCCTGTCACACGACACACCTGATTACTGAGACTGTTACCATCCCCTGTCACATGACACACCTGATTACTGAGACTGTTACCATCCCCTGTCACAGGCAGAGTCTGTTGGGGGGGGACAGGTCCCGTCGTCCTGGGGGAGCAGAATGGCTTTGATGGCCGTCACCAGGGACTCCCTCACTGACACACTGGCAGACTTGTAGATCTGACACACTGGCAGACTTGTAAATCTGACACACTGGCAGACTTGAAAATCTGACACACTGGCAGACTTGTAGATCTGACACACTGGCAGACTTGTAGATCTGACACACTGGCAGACTTGTAGATCTGACACACTGGCAGACTTGTAGATCTGACACACTGGCAGACTTGTAGATCTGACACACTGGCAGACTTGTAGATCTGACACACTGGCAGACTTGTAGATCTGACACACTGGCAGACTTGTAGATCTGACACACTGGCAGACTTGTAGATCTGACACACTGGCAGACTTGTAGATCTGGCACACTGGCAGACTTGTAGATCTGGCACACTGGCAGACTTGTAGATCTGACACACTGGCAGACTTGTAGATCTGACACACTGGCAGACTTGTAGATCTGACACACTGGCAGACTTGTAGATCTGACACACTGGCAGACTTGTAGATCTGACACACTGGCAGACTTGTAGATCTGGCACACTGGCAGACTTGTAGATCTGACACACTGGCAGACTTGTAGATCTGACACACTGGCAGACTTGTAGATCTGACACACTGGCAGACTTGTAGATCTGGATTATAATGAAAACAGAGGTCTTAAATATTTAACTTTATAATGTATTCAAAATCATCCCGTTTCTCTCTTCTTACATTGTATACAAGTAAATCTCTATTATTTATTAAACTACAATAATGCTATAAATATGTTTTTTACAATATAGAAAAAATTGCAGGGGCTGACAAATAGATTTTAAAGGCACTTGCCCAACGGCAAGTACATGGTCAAAAATCACTTGCCCTACCTGAATTTTTGCCTGCCCTACCATTAACTTATCCTGTATTTATAAATATATATAGAAAATACTGAGTAGAATATGGCATACTTATTGATTTTATTTTTGAAAATTGATTAAGTCACTTGCCCACGGGAAGTGGTTGATAAAATTTCACTTGCCCAACCCTAAAATTCACTAGCCCCGGGCGTCGGGCAATGTGATTTGTCGGAGGTCAACATTACCGCTACATTGCCAAAAATTTCAACTCATTACTGCTACATTTTGTCAGATTTTCAACCGATCATTACCGCTACACATTTCCGACAAAAAACAGCTCATTACCGCTACATACTGAATAAGCCAAAAACAAATCATTATGGCTACATATCGATTTAACCAGGTATAGTTCGGTTTACACTAGTTCTATATAATCTACAGAATTCACTCACTATCTAATCAGAATGAGTACAAAAATAGAAATAACTCTGAAGTCGGAATTTAATTGTATAGCATCATCTGAACATTATGGCCACCACTGAAAAAGTTTGTTACAAATCAAAGGAATGCCGGTGTTGTAGCATAGACTTTCCCCCCGCATAGACTTTCCCCCCGGAAAAACGGGCCCGGGTTAGACTTTCCCCCCTGGGCGGAAAAAGCGCCCCAGTATAGAATTTCCCCCTTTGAACAAAATCAGTATAGACTTTCCCCCTTGGGGGGAAAAACCGCCCCAGTATAGACTTTCCCCCCTTATAATTCCGGATTGCGTTTTTCCGGAATTCGTTTTGTTATGCATTTTAGGATATCATATACCGGTATATAATATATGATTTGCAAAAAAAAAATAAAAAAAAAAACAATCAACAAAACAAAATCAAACAAATATCAATTTTATATAACAAAGGTTACCAATAAAATCGTAAAGTTAAACAAAAACCCCAGTATATTATGGATGCACTGCTTGCTTTTAAACATTTCTAGTTTAAATGGGCATAGACACAGTTTCAGGGAAAAAATAAAAAAAAATTATCTCTCATAATTTTTATGATTATTCGAAAAAGGTAATTTTAGTGATCATTAAATTTTAAAAATCAGTTGTAAAAATACAAGATTTAGAGCTCCAAAAATATGTTATGTAAACAGGGCCTGTGTCATGTTTTGATTACATGGATTAAAATGCAAAAATATATTTGTTTAAAGTAGATAATTTCAATAAAGAGGTCAATTATAAATACTTTCAGACAGTTTCTAGTAATTTAATGAATTTCATTTTGTTATTAACATGACATTTCCAATATGTAAACAATAATGGGGCGCGAACCGTGTTTACGTTTTGAAGAACTTTTAGTTTTGTATCTCATTTGTTAATCAAAAAAGGATGTTCAAATTTTTGCTAATCATTAGACGATGCCTTAATTTGAAATTGTGAGCATTTAAATTAGTTTTGAAAATTCAGTTGAATCTGTGTCTATGCCCCTTTAAGTGCATGCATAATCCAAAATGTTTGCTTTAGTCATGGAAATAGAATCTAATAATATGAATTCATATAGTGTTCAAACATTCCTTTTTATGACACTCATTATTTTTTATACTATAAATTAACAATGCTAGTAATGAAAATATGTGATTTGATGCTGCACATTTGATAAGTTATTAAGAATACGGACAATACAGAAATTTAATAGCCGAACCAAACACGGTTTTTAAAGTAAAAAAATGCAAGGAGGGGGAAAAAGCGTACTGGCATTCAGGGGGAAATTCTATACTGGGGCGGTTTTTCCTAGGGGGGAAAATCGGGCCCGGGTTGTTTCTTCCGGGGGGGAAATTCTGTGCTAGGCCCGTTTTTCTGGGGGGAAACTCTAACCCGGGCCCGTTTTTCCGGGGGGAAAGTCTATGCGGGGGGAAAGTCTATGCTACAACACCGGCTTACTTATCAATTTTTTATAAATTTAGAAAAAAATAAAACTTTCAAAAACTCAAAATTGTGGGAATGCGTTTAAAAGAGTTGCAAAAGCAACTGCAAAACAGACCTCGACGAAAAGACCCATCCTGTTCAAAGTCTTACTTTCACCTCCCCGTGGTGAGCAGGAGGAACGGGTCTTATGCATGTACATGTATAGGTTGTACTGTACACACATAAGTGGCTGGCTAACGAAAGAGGCAATGTATACTTTTTTATGTAGCGGTAATGTTAGGTTTTTGTAGTGGTAAAGGTTTTTTGTAAAGGTTTTTTGTAGTGGTAATTATTATATAGCGGAAATGACAATTTTGAAAATGTAGCGGTAATGATACGCACCTGATTTGTCATCCCCTGTAAAAACTCCTTATTTTAATACAGATTTGAAAGCTTAAAATTTAAAGATTTTGATAATTTTGTAACAGGAAAGGAGAAAATGCATGGCTGGACCGGGAATCGAACCCGGGACCCCTGTATCACTAGTCAGGTGCTCTACCGATTGAGCTATCCAGGCCGATATCCACGGCCCTAACCATTACATTCCTCCCTCCTTAAAGGTCTTTGGCCCTCCAAAGACCCCAACCCAGGCTCATGCCTGGCAGGTCTTTCACCTGTCAATTCCAGGGCATGGCACGGCACCAAATCTGTAACAGGAAAGGAGAAAATGCATGGCTGGACCGGGAATCGAACCCGGGACCCCTGTATCACTAGTCAGGTGCTCTACCGATTGAGCTATCCAGGCCGATATCCACGGCCCAAACCATTACATTCCTCCCTCCTTAAAGGTCTTTGGCCCTCCAAAGACCCCAGCCCAGGCTCATCCCTGGCAGGTCTTTCACCTGTCAATTCCAGGGCATGGCACGGCACCAAATCTGTAACAGGAAAGGAGAAAATGCATGGCTGGACCGGGAATCGAACCCGGGACCCCTGTATCACTAGTCAGGTGCTCTACCGATTGAGCTATCCAGGCCGATATCCACGGCCCTAACCATTACAATTTATTATTTTTACTTTAATAGCTTATTTCCACCCTGACTACAAAGAAATCATGTTCCAGACACTTCAACTGCGAAATTTGTGTGCCTTCCTCATTTTTACCTCATTCCTGACAGGGAAGAGCCTGGTTAGCACAACCTGAATGGAGTCACTGAAGCGTGGATGTCTGTCCTATGTCTCCGGATCTAACTGAACCGTGACCATTCCTGTCTGCTCTAACACACTTATCAATGAACCACGACTATCATCTTTACCTTGCCCTAGCATGTGTGTCAAATAACAAGAGAAATACAGTCTAGAATAATTGCAGAAAAATTACATGTACATGAATTTACATACAGCAAAAGATATTTGTAAAACACTTATGCCCCCTTTTCCCCAAATTAGAATTTGGGGCAAAACTCTGACAGAAATGGTGCACTCATACCCAAAACAAAACTTAATCTAGATATTCAGCAGGTAAATCTGTATACCAAATTTCATTTTAATATGTGCAACCTCTGCAAAGAACTTAACCTAGATATACATGAGATATATAGAATATCACACTGCTGTTTTGATCTCTACCCTTTTATCCGCCCGAGCAGTTGGTATCGGCCCAAGTCCGAAGGGTCGAGGATATCTTTCTTTATTTTGATGCTCCTGAAGATGTTGCTTGACAGTGAATAATCATTGCCTGGTGAGTGGTCTGGTTATGAAAAAGAATAGTCCTGGTGTTTTGAAACATTTCATTTTAAAGCACATTAGATAACAATGATTTAATAGGTCCCAAACTTAGAAATATTCTACTTTAAAGAGGACGGAGGTCAAGGTCACAGGAATGTGCAAGGTGAAGTTTTTGATGCAATTGAATAGCTCCCACTAAAGTTGTAATACACATCAGGAATATTATTAGATTTGATGAAAATATCTTGAATGATTTATATTGAAACTTAGCTTAACACTTTTTTTACGAAAAAGAGAGGTGAAAAGAAAGGTTGGGGTCAAAATATTGTTGCGGTTGAAAAGTTGACTTCAATATGAATTTCTTTTAAACAAGTGAATTTTGATAAAAATATAATTAATGGTTTATTTAAAACTTAGATAAACACTAATTTAATAAAAAAAAAAGTGAGGTAAAGGTCAAAGTAAATGTCAAGGTCAAAATAAGTTGATGCATTAATAGCTCTTAGCAGTATGTATCAGCATATGAAGTTTGATAAACAAATCTTGAATTATTTATTCAAAACTGATCTATACATTAATTTTAGAAAAGTGGGGTCAAGATCACAGGAAAGGTCAAGGTAAAAAGAGTGAAACATTGTAAAGCTTACAGTCTAATTTAACAGTTTAAACATGTTAAAAGAAAGTTAAATGAAATTCATAGTATATTTAGAAAGTTTTGTGATAATAAATGCATGTGAAATATGAAAGCCCTATCTCTTATTATTCAAAATCTATGACCAAGGTTAAATGCATTGTGACAGATGCACATACTGTCAAAAAGATGGACAGACTGACAGACAAATGAGATTTAATGTCCCCTCCCTTTCCCAAAAACGAGGGAAAATAATGCTTCTGCTGTTCTTGAGAAGATTTATGATGGAGAAAATCCCATTCATAACGTAAATCAATATTGTGTTTTTTATGTCATATATGTTCCCTCTCCCTGAATTTTTCACTCAGGCCAAAAGAAAATATTCTCTTGTTTCCTGTCCCCTGACCAAAATAATTAGGGTAGGTAGGTAGGGGAAAAATTTTATTTTGAGAAAAATTTTTATTTTGAAAGCTCATTGAACAGTGTTGAATGCAGAACATATATCATGTACAGTCCCTGAAACGTTCTACTTTCCCACCTGAACGGTGAGCGAACGCTGAACGAACCGTGAACGAACGCTGAACGAACGCTGAACGAACGCAGAGCAAACGGTGAACAAACGGTATGTGAACGCTGAACGCAACTTGGTGAACGATATGTGAACAGAGAACGGTGAGTGAACGCAGAACGCGAACGGAGCGCAAACGGTGAACGGTGAACGCAAGATGAACGATTTATTCGGAATGCCTCAGATTTTTTCCTTGCATTTAAATTATTCTGTTATATTCTAATGTTAGATGCTAAAATATAAATAAACAATAAATAAATAAGTGAATAAATAATTAAAACATGTTTTTCTGCACATACGTTTGATGTTTTAAATCAATATTTTAATAACAGGATTTTTATTGCCATAAAACATGTGTGTTTGTTACCGAACACCTGTCGTATAAAAGATAAAATTAATTTACTAGTAAAATAAATCTGCTTATTCTTTTGACTATTAAAATAATGTGGACTTAAGAAGAGAAAACTACTATACTTACAGAATGAATTATTAGATTAAAACTAAATGATATATATTTCGATGACACGGCGATTCCGTGTAAAATACCTATTTTTTATTAATTTATAAAGGTCTGTTGATATATTGCACCATTCACTCGTATTAAAAATTTATGCAATAATATTATATATTTATAAGTTATTTTTATTTTGTCTGGTTATTTTCTAAGCTAAGTTTTACATGTAAATGTACATCTGAAGACATTTCCCGACCATGATTATACTCCGACGAAGCATTCAAATTATTTGTAATAGATTAGAATTTCAGAACTAAATAAATAATAAATATGTTGTCATAGTTTTTATTTAACATGACAAATGTAATAGCGATAGAAACTTGAGAGAGAGAGAGAGAGAGAGAGAGAGAGAGAGATTTGTTGCATCGAATAAAAATTCATATATATTTTTTCTTTTATTCCAGGCAGTAATCATTTTTTTATTAACAAATCCATTTGACAGTAAGCATCGTTTTTTTTTTCCCTTCAAGTTCAAACGATTCACTCCAATTGCACGTGTTTTTCCTGTCAATCAAAATAATTCGACACAATGGAGGTGTTTAAATCTCGCTTCACCGAACATGCAGAAGTCAAAGAGTCACTTCATATTCCGAGAAGTTTTAACATTTTGTTTACATCATTTTTAAAATTGATTTTCGCTTTTCTACGGAAAAAATGAATAAATAATTGCAATACATGTATATACGTGGAAGGATTAAGTTTGAAATTGAATTCAAAACATAATCCCTGCCAAATCAAAATACCACTGTCGGCACATGTATGTATATAATGACTGTTTTGATGTTTGTATAAAGAATAAATTTTTCTGTGTTACATGTACAATACACATTGAATATTAATTAATATATACTGAAAATACTAACTCAGAATTTGATTTCGGGAGAAAGGGTGTTGGAGGGGGGGGGCTGTTAAGCATGCTGAATGGCAAACGTATATTTAGTTACTTGAAGGAAATTATTTTCCCTTTGTAATGATACACTTTATATACCTGATGTAGAACCAAAAATTCTATTGTATTAAATTTTAAACAGTTTGTCTTTTCTAAAATTTAAAATCACACTAACAATTTAATTCGCTCTACAAAATTAATATTTAATTAACTGAATATCTGTAGTACTATTCATAATTCTCAGACATATATATAATTCTAGCATGTTTTTGTTTATTTTTTTCTTTAAAAACTTGTTAGACATATTTTTGTGTATTCTTGTTTTGTAAAAGACTTGGATTATTATTCATCTATAAACGATTTTTTGTCGTCTTTTATATTATAACGAAATGCCGCGCTTTAAGTATTTGTTTAGGGACATTGCCCTTATTTAGATTTAATATCTTAGCATCGTTCTACTTACATGTATGTTCTTAATGTATTTTTTCCAGGGAAAAATGGATAAAGTAACAGCTAAGTTATAATAATAGAAATATATATATCGAAGATACTTTTTGCATTGAAATAATTATTCTTCAAACACGATATCTTAGTTATTTAATTAAAAAACGTGTAAATCCTTACCATCAAAAAGATAATTTAAGTCCTTTCACTTCAAAGTTCCGAATGACAATAAAGACTGAACGATAAGTGAACGGTGAACGCAAGGTGAACGCAAACTAAACGGAACGAAGAGCGAACGGTGAACGTTTTGTAAACGGTGAATGCGAGCGCACAGTAACGGTGAACGCAAAACTGTGAACGGAGAGCGAACGGTGAACGCACGCTGAACAAACGGTGAACGAACGGTGAGCGAACGGAAAAATGTGAAAGTAGAACGTTTCAGGGACTGTAATAACAAGAAAATGATATGTTTCACTTAACAGTTTACAGACGAGTTTGTTAATCAAGATTTATAAAGTAAAGGTATCCTGTATTCACTTTTGATGTATTAGATCTGTAAATATTTTTGGTTGACTTAAGCAATTGTTAAGTATTTTAGGAAAATAGCCACCCCAAAAAATGAAAATGTAATAAAAACTTTTAGGGTTGGAGGGTAAAATATAGGGTAGCTAGGTCGGGTGACAGGAAACAATAAGACTATTTTTTATTTTGGCCTTATATGGAGACACCACCACTTGAAAAATAATAAGGACAAGGCAGATTTGAGGTGAACATTCATTTTAAGAGTTTCAACCATTTAGACTTAAAGATCGAGATATCAACTCAATCATTCCCCTCGCCCCCTCCCAGGCCCCTATTTGTTCATGTATGCAAACTACTAATAATTATTGTTTGTACATTTTGAAAAAAAATATTACACAAATAATTTAATGTTGTTCTCTTTGAATGATTTTCATTCCTAATTCTAGAAGAATTCATGGTATAAAATGTCCAGCAAACATATCATTGATGCACTTTTATTTAATTTTATGCAGTCATATTGACTGTGAACATTTCCTGTCCATTAGGGGAGTGGGGATGACCTCCAGGGGTTCATAACCTTTACACCATTAAATTTACATAACATAATAACACAAGAAACAAAATTAAGTACAGTCAAATGGAAAAAGTTTCCTACAACTTATGAGTCACATGATCAATTGTCATTACAGGGACAGGGGTTGGATTCCTACAACTTTGGAGTCACATGATCATTTGTCATTACAGGGACAGGGGTTGGATTCCTACAACTTAGGAGCCACCTGATCATTTGTCATTACAGGGACAGGGGTTGGGTAGGGAGTCCCCCTCCCAGGTATTTGCAGGACAATAATATTTACTGAAGCAAATAAAAATAAAATGACTTTGGATGCCCTCCTCCCTAGAAAACAGACCCCACCATAACTTCTTTTTTTCTTTCTCAGAAAATTCTGGTCTGGAAATACCCCCTCCCTCCCAGAAAAAAATTTAGATCTTAACTGAATGTAACGTCCACAACGGGCAATAACTCTTCTGAATGTGAAATTCGTCGTGTGAAAACCTACTATATGGGGTAGTGCGGCGGAGTAACCCTTACTATATGCACAGGAGTTCGCACAGTGTAAAGACCTGATGAGTGTAATGACCTGATTGACCTGATGAACATAATTTCAAAAAATAAATGATAAAATACCAAATAAAATAAACTTTTATTATTTAATTTTAAATATTATATCATTTTCTTTTATAAAACCAACAAAATAAAATTTTATAAGTTATTTATTTGCATGAATGAGAGATTATTCCAATCAATTCAGTGTAATGACCTGATATTTAGTGTAATGACCTGATGAACGTTTATCTTGTTTTATTTAATATATATCCTTTTAAAAACTTTTTTTCCCTTAAATTTTGGTTACTATTTGTATAATGTTTTTAGTAAAAACATAAAATTGCTTATATTTTGTTTTTACAAACTTTTATATATTCATTTCAATTTTGCTACAGTGTAATGACCTGATATGGAATGACCTGATCTATATTGACAAGATACGTTATTTGCGGATCAGAAGATATATACCTGGTTAATTATTTTTTCAATCATTTCTTAATGATTTAATAGAATATACAGTTCAGTCCTTCTTGCATAGAAAATTTTTTAATATATATTTTTTTCATAAATTCATCGGTTGAATTTTTTTTTATGTGCACATGGGACAGTGTTAGATGCAAAGAATAAGGACATATTATCATAAAAAATATTATGACGTCTCTTTATTAGTTCTTTTTCTTGTTTAGAATTTATTTTCATAACTTTAATTACTAGTTTCTCTTTACATCTTAAAATTTGTTTACTGTATGTATGACTTGTGCCTAGGGCTGGGTATTGGACCGAAATTTCGTATTGCGATATATTGCGATATTTTTAACTGTATTGCGATATGTATTGCAATATTTTCAATGTAATTTAAATGGCATTTTCTTACTATATTTACTTTAATTTGCGTGCAGAATGTACATAACTATGATAAGTAACCAACTCAGAAAAAATCTTGTTGATTTCATTTAAGTTATGCTCTGAAATGTTCCCACAAAACAACTTCTGTCTTAGTGTTGGGCTTAAATACAAACTTTCACAAGTCCATTTTTATATTTAATGACAAAATTCCTTAATGTAAGCATATTGCCAATATATCGATACTACAAAATCGTATTGCGATACAATATTTTTTTGTCATTGTATCACAATATACTGAAATATCAATATTATTGCCCAGCAATGCTACTGTTCTTTTTTCTGCCTAAGACAAGCTTTTTAAAGAGAAGTCTTAATTATTCGTTCTTGTAATTTACATGCTTTAGATTTTTAAAAAAAAATTTTCTTTACATTACTAAACTTTACTTTAGTCATTTTTTTTTCCAAAGAATGTTGATGTTGAAAAATGATAGTGGTTTTGTTTTAAGTATGAGAAATTTGTTATAAAGAATTTTTTAATAAAATGTATGCATCTTACATTTTCTATATTTTACACATGAATGTACATATTAACAAAGTTAAATGTGTTTTGTGTTTGTTTATCAATTCACACGAGTCTTGGTTTACCATGTTGACTGGGATTACACAGGTGACATACAGAAGCCATATCCAGGGGATTAATTGGGTAGGGGATATACACATGTACAAACAAGGGGACAGTGTCTCTTTGACACTATAAATTTTCGATTCATTATTCTCTTAGAAAGGGTCACTTTAAATAAAAATAAATCAAATAAAAATTTTAAAAAAAAATATGCAAGGGTTTAAAAAAAAAGACATTTAATTCATAAGTCTTTAAATGAATTGAACAACACAACAAAAATTAAATATTATACATGTATGTGGAATATTACAAAATGTTTATTTTTATTAATGTGCTTTTTTATCATTATTAAATTCTTAAATTATTAAAAAATACATTGGCTAATTATCTATACATTCATTCTTTAAACAGTAGAATTTGAGATGAATAAGGTCATATCTGACATTGTCTTTAAAATTAAATTTTCCTATATGCCAGTATAAATGATAAACATTACACACTTGCAAGCTCTATATATACAGTAAATATGAAGCTTAATATTTAATTTTATTTTTTGTAAAAAGATAAATGCATGAAAGTATGTGTAATTACTGAAAACTCAATTTTTATCACACAAACATGTAAATATGCTTTGTGTCTTTGAGATCATGCTTTCCATACAAGATTTATCAGGTCATTGGATCCATCATGTCGATTATTCAAATATTTTATTATAGAAAAATATCTCCAAAAAAATATCAGGTCATTGTAAAATTATTGATTTGAACAATTGTCTTTTATTGTAATAAAGATTACACAAAATGTTTCAACACAAGTTTCAACAACTAAATTAGAACTCAGGTGGTTCTCAATTGAATTGTAGCACAAATGACTACAAGTCTTGAGGGGGAAAAATCAAAAATTAGCACAAACAAGTTTGTTTTATATATGTTCATTACATGTTCATTCATTGTATAAATTATTCAAGTTTTTGTGTTAGACAAAAATGATTAACGAAGTATATCAATTCATTCAAAAGCACAAGTTTTCAGAAGAGAAATATATCAGGTCAAAGAAATTAAAATTATCAAGTCACGTCAAAGTCAATATTTTCAGAAATTGCTAAAAGATTTCAGTAAATTTTATAAACATTAATTACATATTAGTTTTCTAGAGCTAAATTACATGTACAAGTCAAATTCAAAATAAATCAAACAATTATATGCAAGATAATTTACTTAGGATAAATCCATCAGGTCATTCTTAATCAGGTCATTACACGTTGAATGGGGAAAGTTGCTTAATAAACCTTTAAAAAATTCCAATTTATAAAACTTAATACTTTATACTTAAAGAAAATAATTGACTGAAACATATATTAATTTAGTATTACACCAATACCACAACATTTGTAAATTATAGGGGAAAACATTCCATCAGGTCCATCAGGTCAATACACTAGATATCAGGTCTTTACACTCTTTCGAATGGGTTAAACATCAAATAAATCTCATATAACACCCTGAATTACAAAATTTTGTGACCAAATTGTATAATATATTAATATTAACAATTTTGAAAAATATCTTCTCCAAATTCTTTCTGTAAAGTATTTTATATCTCATCAGGTCAATCAGGTCATTACACTTATCAGGTCAATACACCGTGCCGTTCGAAACTTAGTTTGCTTACGCATAGCTCATGGCCAACCGAGTGGTTTCTATTGACTTTATAGATAAAATTTCGAACTCCTGTGCTATATGGGGCAGTGCGGCGGAGTCACCGCCCGCTGCCGTGGCGACCGCGGTCGACAGCATCCAATGACCTTTGATCCTTTCAACTTTAACCTAACCATTTGTATTTTAGACTATTTTACCCAAATCTATACCAAAACTTGTGCTTACCGGGCTGTCATATACGCCGATCCTTTCAACTTCATGAAATACCCTGGTATAATCCAGTTAAAACACAAAATATGAAATAATTCCTTCAGATATGCACCATACAACTACAACGTTCACCATTCTGCACGTGCAGACTGCAGCGCAATCTACAAAAGATAATGGTAAAACTAGTACTTATAAGTAGGGTACGTGATGCAAGCCCACTTTAATGCATGTATACGTGTTCAGATACATGTATGGCACTAAAAATCGTCTTCATTCGAAAAGATTCTTATTATGGGTCCGACAATGTGGGGACGCTTACTAAATTAATATCCATCTTGTCACTTAGGTAGGTCAATATGTCAATAGGAGCTAAGGAGGTCTAATATCATGAATATGCATGCAAATCTCGTGCATCTGTCTCTGAGTCTGACACTAAGGAGGCCAAATACTATGCATGGAAATCTCGTGCGGCTGCTGTTGTGTTTGAAATCAGTGGACCTCTGTCTGCATTTTTAAAGTCTAAATCTAGAATTTTATTTCACAATGAAATGGAAATATATATGGAATCACCGTCTAGTTAGTACAGTATGTCAGGGACATCAACAATTAACGTCAGGCGCGTAGCCAGGCGTACGTTTGTACGCACAAACGTCCACATCATCTTTCATAAAAAAAGAAAGAAAGAGGAGAGAGAGAGATGTTATATTGTAAATCGTATCATTTTTGCGCAATATTAGTATAAATAATTCGAAAATGAAATTAAAAAAAAAATACTTAGAAACATTGTGTAATTTACGGAAAATATAAGAGAAAATAAACAGAATCAGTTTTATAGGAAAATACGGAAGATTTTCCAGATCTTTTTGTTTATTATCGAATGTTGATGATTTTTTTTTTTTCAGGTGTAATTGTAGATTTCACACAATAAAACCCCAGTTGGCTCCCTTAAAACCAAAGATCATTTTATTAAATGCCAAAATTTCAATTTCCATTACACATGTACTGGAAATTAATTTCCAATCATAATGCTAAACTTCTATAACGCGGATATTTCCCCCAAAATTTAAAACCTAATAACAGATTCATGCGAGACTTCAAAAATCATAATTCAGCTTTAAACATGAACATCAAAAATCGAAAATTTGGTTAAATTCATTTTAACCTTAAAAAATACTAAGGCCTGTTCAAGTATTGAATCCGTAACACTACCTTAAAACCAACAGCGGCTGTTGGAAGAATGGGATGCTAATAGGCGTAGTCACAGGGGGGGGGGGGGGGCAGCCAGCGGGGTACTAGCCCCCCCCTTCATATGGGGGGGGGCAAGAGTGTGTCTGTGCCCCCCCC
>NW_026936804.1:0-74309 GCF_032062105.1 Saccostrea cuccullata
CATGAAATATATATTTCTAGTGTATTTAAGGATTTAATATGAAAACAAAATGAATTTAATTTAATTCTAAATGAGCTAGTGCAAAATAATCAGAAAAGGAAAGATCTTAGATAATTTTTTAAAATTCATTTTTATTTTCTGTCATAATCATTAGTTTTATATGATTTAATTTTAATAGGGAGAATAAAATTTTAATTTTCAAAAGAATGACCTTAGTACCCTGACTTTTTCAATGATTAATTTTTTTTCAACATTAGTTTTATTTTTAATTTTTGTCCCTGTATTTGGGCTAGTAACTTTTTACTTTGGGCTAGTGGGCTAGTACTTGAATTTTTAAATTGCATACCCCTGGTAGTATATTTCTATTGTATCACCACCTTTTACTCTTTTTTTGAAATCTGAATACGTTTCCTTTAACCTTATGAATAGTTTCGTTCTTAAACTGTATCGTATTGAAAAAATTGAATTGTGACACAAGTATTGCAATACGTATCGTATCGTGGAGGGGGCGTATCGTTTCAGCCCTACATTCTGAGAGTATTGCATAAGCAATACATGTCCCCTACCGGGTTCCCCTTTTTCTTCAGGATGTCATTTTATGATATGCAAAAGTTATATCCAAGGTAAAATTGCATGATTTTTTTTTAGGTCGTGAATGCCTTAAACCTAATAAAATAATCCACATCAAGATGAAAATTCAACTCATTTTTTCCAACCGGACCAACGTCTTTTACTCGCTTCATATTTATGTCGACCATCGGAAGTTAGCGCAGCACGAACCCGATCTTAATTAAACGAATGCGAAATATTCATAATGCCATAATTCTGTCAAAAATTAATGAAGCGATGCGAAATTCAAACTTGATATGTAACTCATCAAGATACACTAACATACCAAAATTCAGCACAATATCTGCAAGCATTTAGAAAAAAAGTGCGGAAAACCAAGTGGGACAGACTGACAGACAGACGGGGACAGACAGACAGACAGACAGACATACAGACAGACAAACGGACAGACGCTGAGGAAACCTATAGTCCCCTTCGGTTTCACCGGTAGGGGACTAAAAACCAGCTCAATATCTGCAAGCGTTTAGGAGAAAACGCGGAAAACCCTGAAAAATTGAAAAGACTGTAATTCCGTAAAAAATCAACGAATCGTAACGATATTCAAACTTGATCTGTAACTCATCATGATACACCGACGTACCAAAATTCAGCACAATATCTGCAAGCATTTAGAAAAAAAAGTGCGGAAAACCAAGTGGGACAGACTGACAGACAGACGGGGACAGACAGACAGACATACAGACAGACAGACAAACGGACAGACGCAGAGGAAACCTATAGTCCCCTCCGGTTTCACCGGTAGGGGACTAAAAACCAGCTCAATATCTGCAAGCGTTTAGGAGAAAACGCGGAAAACCCTGAAAAATTGAAAAGGCTGTAATTCCGTAAAAAATCAACGAATCGCAACGATATTCAAACTTGATCTGTAACTCATCATGATACACCGACGTACCAAAAATCAGCTCAATATCTGCCAGCGTTTAGAAAAAAAGCGTGGAAAACCAAGTGGGACAGACTGACAGACAGACGGGGACAGACAGACAGACAGACGGACGGACACACAGACAGACGGACGGACGGACAGACGCAGAGGAAACCTATAGTCCCCTCCGGTTTCACCGGTAGGGGACTAATAAGTAATAAACGACTAACAGATTTTTGAATGGTAATTGAGTGTTTTTCAACTTATGTACATATAGGAAGTATATATTTCAAATCATCAACCAAAATGTTTAACTTTCAAAAGAAACGCAAATCTCCCCAGATTAGATGTATTAATACCTCTAATGGCTTTAGCGGTAGATGTATTTTTAATGTTCTTTTTGACAAGGCTGTTTAAAGATTTTTTTCATAGAAAGTCCTTTATTCATGCATACTTTTTATCACTTATATTTTGCTTGAATCCAATAAAAAGAATTGTTTGAGTTCGTATCATGTGAAAACGAATTAATTATTTCATAAGTAGTTAGTTATCTCCTTTTATTTTATACGTCTACTGATTTTTTCTTCCATTAAAGTTACACAGTAAAATGTGAATAATTCCCTAGAAATGTCTGCGAATGGACTAATCCCCGTGAGATAGTCAAGTGATCTAATCCCTGCTTCGGAAGTTAATTCCCCGGTTACAACATGTATCTGTTATCTCTAGATTTTACTTTTGTTTCGGTTCTAATATGTTAAGGGGCTAATCCTAGTGCGTTAGTACGGAAGCTAATACCCGGTCATTCGTAATCCCTTTTTGTAATTACTTTTATATCGGTATAATAACATAGTCAAAAAATATATAATTGGTGAGTTAGCAAGATTCTAGTTCCCCTTGACCAGGACTATTTCCCGAGACACAGCCACTATTATCCGCTGACTAATGAAACCACGCCCTCAAGCGTAGCAACAATGAACACTGCTTGATGACGGTGATATCATAAAAAAATATTGATTGTGCGGAATTCGTGTGCGCAAGGTTCATTATACCCCCGCTTGAAAAGTGCAAGGGTATATATAAGAAATGGTATGCCCGTCCGTCCGTCTGTATGTCCGTCTGTGACGCTTTGGGATATCCATCTCTTATCTGCAACTCCTCTCATACCACTGAAGGAAATTTAATGAAACTTTCACAGAATCGTTATTACATATTGCCATTGTGCACCTCCTCTTTTACTTTTTCATCTGACATATATTTTGGATTTTCCAGAGCAAAACATGGATACTGCCATTATATTCATATGGGAGGCGGGGGTATTATTTAGTGGGTTCATTGCTCACAGTACCCCTAGTTGTAATATGTTTTCATAGAATATTAAGAATATTATAATGCATAAAGCATGTAGTTAAATGCTACTTTGGAATTCTTACCCTACGAAATCTTTGTCAACCTTGACTGCACCTTAGGTTGCCAAAGATTTCGAATGGTTTTCTGTGAGTGAAGCCCCGTGGGGATCCGGGTTAGAATAGGTCCTCAGTACCCCCTTGCTTGTCGTAAAAGGCGATTAAACGGGTGAGACCGTATAAACCGAGGCCCCGTGTAACAGCAGGTATGGCATGATAAAGATCCCTCCCTGCTCAAAGGCCGTAAGTGCCGAGCATAGGCCTAAATTTGCAGCCCTTCACCGGCAATGGTGACGTCTCCATATCAGTGAAATATTTTAAAGAGGGATGTAAACAGTATCAATCAATCATCTTTCAGTGAAAATGATCCTTTAGCCGCGGGTTTGAGACCGTATAAACCGTTGCAGTAGATGCTGGCACAAAAAGGTCCCTCACTGCTCAATGACCCTGGTTGCCGAGTGTAGGGCAAAGTTTGAAGCTCTCCACCGGAAAGCGGTGGCGTACGTCTACATATGAGTGAAAAGTTCTCCAGAGGAATCAATCAATCAATTTCATGCAGTATATATATAATAACAGATTTGTTATCATGTTAAGGACAGATGATACAAACAAAAACTGATCGAATAACTGGGAATCTTTTCTTGGATCTTTTTTGGTTGTAAATGATTTTAAAAAAATAGATTTAAAAAATACATGTACTAAGAAATTTTAATTTACTTATATGTTCAAATTTCCATCTTTCTGTAACTATCCTTAATTTTCTACACACTTTTTGTCAACTTAAATCCCATTAATAATTATCTTTCTAATATTTTATGATAAATGGCTAAAATCTTATTTAGCGTAGGGGCTAAGTTATAAAAAATTCTTAAGCTGTTCTGCTGCAAATAATCTTAAGGATTAACTTTATCACTGCTGAAAAAAAAATCATGAACAAGGAGATACTTTTTTGACATATAAAAAGAACACTAATTAATCAGTTGCAAAACTATTCTTCAATTCCATTATCTCTTCATTATACATATTACACACATATTTTAATAACTCGAATCCGTTTATTTCTTGTTCTGTTATTCTTTACTGTAAGAGATATCAACTCTAAGGAAAAATTATTTCGAGATAATTAACTCGTTTAAAAGAGGTAATTATTATACAGTTAAAGTATGTCATTAAGGGGATTAGCAAGATTCCAGTTCCCCAGGGTCACGACCTGGATGAGATGAACTGGAACCTTGTTTACTCCATCAATGATATACATTTTATATATACAATTATCACAATACAATGGAGGACATTTGTGTATAAAAAAAAAACTAAAACACAATAGGGGACATATTTTGTGTATAGAAATCCACATTACAATAGGGGACATTTGTGTATAAAAAACTACAACACAATAGGGGACATATTTTGTGTATAGAAATCCACATTACAATAGGGGACATTTGTGTATAAAAAACTACAACACAATAGGGGACATATTTTGTGTATAAAAATACACAATACAAGAGGGGACGTTTGTGTATAAAAATTCACATTACAATAGGGGACATTCCTGTATATAACATGCAAATACAAAAAAAATGTGAATGACGTATGTATATACATGTACCTTAGGCTTATCAAAATACAAGAAGGAACATGTTTATGAATTATTCTAACTGAGTAAAAATACGGAGTATATTTTAAAAGGTAGCAATTTATAAAATTTAAGATGCCGAAAAGATATTCTCTGATAACAATTGGTTTTGATTCTATTTTTTTTTTTTTCGGATGAAAGTTTTAAATTGAGTTTGCATTTTGTTTAGGAATTAAATACAGTTAATGTGGAACTCCCATCCACACCTCATCAAACCTCCAAGCGCATAAATCAATTTTAAAATGAAGTAATAATTACATCGACAATAGTGTACTTATTCTTAAAAATATATGCATGAAACAATTTGAAAAGAAACAATATATTAAGCTGTCAAGAAATTATTTACTTCCTTTAAATGACCATCCGACATTTCTGATAGAAAAAGTATTAGTCATCAGTAGTTTTTATGTCTTAATGTACAGGTGTCTTGTATCTTTTAATCGAGCTAGAATATCAAATATCTTAGTGTTAAATTGTACGGTACACAAAATCTAAATTAACAAAATCTGTTTTCAGAATCCGTATATAAACCCCCCCCCCCCCCCCCCGTCGAAATTACTAGATCTGCCTTTGGAAGAGAACAAATTCATCTTCATGGTATATATTGAAAATTTAAGATCTTGAAAGAAGACAATTATATAAAAAACACATCTTTTAAGAGTTTATATATGTTATAAAAGTTATTTGAATGATTGGAAACTTAATTCGTTGCACACGACGTCATTATACGTTCTTACCGAATAACGACGATACCAATTTGAAACTTTGACCTTAAGGTCATATGCAACATACTTTGAACTTTATTGAGCTCTTCTCTGGAGTTGAATTCTACTAGATGATGGACCTGTGTGCAATACTATAAATGTTTATATAATTATGGATTTGCACACCTCTTCTAAAACAAATTTTGAAAAAAAATCTGTAAATTGTGTTTTGTAATTTTTGTATACTTTTCTTTGAATAATGCAAAAATTTTCGTAACTTGTTATCTTTCTAAAGCCCTAGTAATGCATGCTGATTTTTTTTATCTATAAATATCTTGAAAAATTATCAGCAGCTAAGTACCTTGCGTATGTCTTTAAGGACCCTTTTTTCATAAAAACAGTCAAATGATTAAATATTTTTTCTTCATTATTCTTTACGCCTTCTTTCTTTCTCTCTTTCAACTGTGATCAAACGTAAGCATTGTACTACATGTACATGTATATGTCCATGCATACGAGCTTCCACGTACCGACGTACCGGGAGTGGACTGCTTCTTATTCTGTGTATTATAAAAATATGATTTTTTTGAAAATACTTGTAGGAGATATAATGGTTGTACGAATATTTACAATGGTTACTGGTTAATTATAGATAAAGGATCCTTTTAATTAATCAGATTTATTGTAAATACTCTATATAAGCTAACTTTATGAATCGCACAGGTTTAATATATAGATTTTTTTCAATATCTCGTCTTCACGTACTTCGATTTCTAAGGGATATGATCAGATCGCTGTGGCATTTAGACAACATAAATTAAGGAATCCCTGTCTAGTTAGTAAAATATGCCAGGGCATCAACAATAGTGGGAAACATGGGATAATTTGCATAACGGGCAAAGCCCAATATGCACAAATTATCCCATGTTTCCCACTTTTGTTGATGTCCCTGGCATACTATGCTAACTAGACAGTGATTCCTTATATTTCCATTTCATCGTGAAAATAAAATTGTAGATTTAGACTTAAATAAAATGCAGACATAGATTTAAACTACATGAAATCCCATCCCAATTTCAATAGCCATCGGCCACTAAAGTCAAAACACAACATCAGCCGCATGAGATTTTCATGCAAATTTGACCTCCTTATCTTTAGACTTGAAGACAGATGCGCACGAGATAAGCCTCCTTGGCTCCTGACCTATTGACCTGCCTAACATACATTCCGGTATAATAACCAAGGAATTAACTCTGCTTTCAAAGAGCTATCACGTGCACAGAGAGAAAAATTAGAAATGGAAATATTACAGCATAACCCACCCACCCCCCTTCCTTCTCTTCAACGCCACATTAAACATTTCGTTTTCATGAAGCGAGGCATTTATTGATATTTTTTAGATTCCTTCCAGTATCTCTCCCCTTCAGAAATCTGACTGTCGAAGCTTAATTTTTAAATTTTATGTTGTTAATAGCTCTCCTGTGTTCATCAAAAATTTCGAATATTTATACTTTCAATTTGGTTTGCAAAATAATTTGGTCCAACGCACTTTGTGCAGATGTCACCTACATTTGTCCGAGAGTTTTTAAAAGATATATCTTTTTGCAGTTGAAGTAAAAAGAATTGGAAGAATAAATTCAGAACTAAGCACTGCTTTTTGTCCAGGCAATAAATATACAGTTCTCACAATGGATGGGACTGTAGCTCTCCAGTCTGTCAAAATATTTTTTTCGGAGAACCACCGTTCTGCAGCTAGCATTTCCCACACTACTATTACAAGGCACATTGTAGGAATCTCATGCATGTATATGGATATGTCTACCATCCTTAGCTATGCAAATAACAGCTTATCCCCCTCCCCTGTCACTAAATTAAGAATTATGTTTAAGCTCAAGAAAATCAACCCTAATGCAGAATTCCAACATAATATAAACAATATTATTTCGAATTATCGGCTTGAGTCCTCCACTTTTTGCAAAGATATACATTATGTGGACATTGAAAATAGGGTTTACGGTTTTATTGGGGATTAGCCCCATTTCAATATTAGCCCCCCCCCCCTCCCCTGTTTAATTCGCTTTTGATGCCTATGAATTATGCTGAATATATCGCGACTGCTTATCATAAAACTGCAATACCGCGTGGTTTATAACGTGCAAACTGTCCCAATGTATGTTAGATTTATCGAATTATTCGAATAACATAAGTTTAAATAACCTTCATTCCTTAAAAAATTGTAGGTCGATTAAGAAACTTAATTTCAATCGTACATCTATAATCCAGATGTTCCATTGACACGAATGTTTCTCAGACTGGCTGATAATCATACCCTAGTAACGTAACATAATATATGTAACTTTAACATTTAAATAAAATACGGACTTAAAACTAAGAAAGAGAATATATCTCAAGGTAATGTTTGTTTCAGGAAAGGTCACGTGACACGTTTTTCACTATATTACCGGGGACACATGTGTAACCCCCAAGTACGAACCTTCGCTCATTATGAAAAGTTCACACTAACACACATCTTTTAATCTTAACTAACCGGGGACATTTTTTCAACATGTTAAAAAACGGATTTTTTCGGCTTTTTGGGGTAATTAGACATCCCTGATTTCGAATTTGGCGCTATTTTTAATGGGAGACAACCGGGGACGTCCCCGGTTGGAAGGTCGTCCCCGGTTGGAAGGTGTGTAAACAAACAAATGTCCCCGTTTGATACCCTTCACGCACGCACACACACACACACACACACATATACGTGTTTGGACTTCGATCTGGGGACCCTGCCAAAAAATCTTAAAATGGGGACTAAGCGATTTCGTGGCAGAATTGGTATTGTTTAACTTATTTTACCCCGTCAGTATCCTGGAATAAGTAAATAGACTGAGTCTTTGAGCTAGAATGATATATTCATAAATTTAGAAAATGGGGACCCGGAAGTGCCAATATGGGGACCTCTGTGTAAATGTAGGGGACCCAACTTCTCATAAGCTTACAGAATTGGGGACCTTTACTCAGTTTCTCATACACAAAGAACAGAAATGGGGACATATTTGTAAATTTAAGTTTTGAAGATGGTTGGACATGTTTATTTATTTATTTATTCCGGCGCGGATTCAGGGATTTCTCAATGTGGGAAAGGGTTATCCTTAGTCCAAAAATTTTCAATCCAGAAATTCCTTAATGAGCAATAACAAATGAAAATAAAAAAGAAAAAAACATGTTATATCATTTCCCAAACGTGTAAAAATAATCTATTTCTATGCGCTGTTGGTAGGGTATACGTTTTTTTGAAGGAATGAGGTGGATTTGTTCAAAAGACATTTCTTTGTTCACTATATATACAGAAGGAAACGGCATCTTAAATTTACCCTTTACGATTTATTTCGGCCCCACAGCGCCACTACTTTGTTATACCTGCCAACATCTCTTCTTCCCCGTTTACGCAAAATAACGGATTTAGTCCAGGAATCAGTTTTATAACTTATAGCCAAAATTTCCCTGACTATACATGTATGACCATGGAATTATTTTATTATATGTATATAAAAAAATCTCAGTGACTCGATAAACCATTTATAGCAAAGCCCTGTAAGCCCATGGATTTCCAGGTTTTTACGTCAGAAAATTAACTCGAAATATTTTTTTTTATCTTTATACAGTCCTAGTTCTACTAAATATTAACAAAAAAAAAAAAATGCTGAGTTTTGACTAAACTTACAACTCCACTAAATCCTCTTTTAACAAAGCATTTCTTGTTTTCATGAATTAAGACATACATCATTTTCAATAGTGAAATTCTTGCAATATATTTCGTCCATTGAATATAAGTGATATTTTTTTCACATGCAGTGTGAAAATAATAATAAGAAATGCAAAGTACTAGTACTACATGAAAGAACGTGTTTGCTTTAATGTGATCAATTTTAAATGATATTCCTCATATCAAACATTCAAAATCACATATGTGTAAAGTTGGCTTATTTTTCAAATATGTTTTACTTATTGTAGCAGCTTTATATAAGTATACATGTATTCTTCACACATTATTTGACAGACTTTGCCTCAAAATAGACAAATAATACAACACTTAAGCTGTAAGCTTAAAGATATGTGTGCCTTGTTAAGCAGTATTTTTGCACAGCTGAAACCGAACAAAAATTTCTGAATTATGATAAGCTATCAAAAATGAAGCATTCTTGAAAATTCGACGAAATATTATTCGGTATTAACAAAGTACTGGTCCGGAAAAGAACACGATATCCTCATGCATATTTATAAAGGACTGACCGTTTATCCTGGATCTGCGCATGTGCGCGGGAAAAGCATCGCGAGAATAATCAGGTCGAGGAAAATATTTTTGTGACGTCTGATCAGAGAGGAACCAATATGACTGACAAATATACCAATCAGCTCAATGAGTTGCATTTAATGCATTTATGGGTTACTACATAAAATACTACATGTGCTTTTCGAAAAGGCTAGTTTTTTTAAATCGCTCTCGGAAAGACTTGATGCATTTTCCCAAGCATTTACATGCTTAATACATTATGTACATTTATTATCTACTAATCCCATGCTCATATTTGCCTACAAATGATTAACAATGATAAAGATTGAAGTTTACCCCACTTCATTGTACAGGTCCGTTTGTTTCGAGTTTCACCGTGCTGTACTGCTAGTGAAAAGACAATTGCACGTGATTATTCCTCGGTACAAAAAGCAACCAACTCTGAGGTGTGCTCACGTATTAACAATCCCTAACTCACGTGTTTGTAGTAAAAACGTAGTAGACCATTATGCTTTTCGGTTCATTCACGAGATTGGACCATTGTTTGCTGTGAGCATGCGAAACCACGTGATCATGAATATTTCAATAAGAGGCGGTTTATTATCCGTCTCGGAGTGAAAATAATTTTTACATAATAATATTTCATAACTTTTAAAAGTGATGGAGTGGAATAGTCTTATTTGCAGAAAGTATATAACTTATACCGTTACGACTTGATGAGCCACCACCTAAACATTTATTTCTTTTAAAATAAAACACTAATACGGCATATATCTCTTTAACTAACAATCCATAACAAACAGTCATATACAAAATGTGTATGTGATCAATGAAGAACTGCAATGGTTACATTATGTAACTATACGTTACATGCTATGCATTGTACCCCTATTAAAGACATTAAAAACCGCCCAGAAAAAAAAACATAGACGAGTAACTATGGAAAACGTGTGCACGTCGCTATGTATAAATAATGCCTCAAGGGAGAATGCCGCACATGCATTCGGAGCAGTACATGGTATGCAGAAACACCATATATGTACATGTATAATAAAGCAAAATCAAACAATATGACAATATTGTTGTTAATATTATTTATAGATACGTATTCATTTGAATATAAATATAAAAAAACACGTGTGTGTGTTCTGCGGAGCACTGGCTTGGAATGATCCAACACCTCACAAAATAACGCCTTCTCATTGGTCTTCCTTTGGCCACGCCTACCATAAACAGGCATTTCCAATAAAATACGTTTCTATCATACAATGCTTTCCCGCTATTCTACGAAACGCGGGAAAACTCTATCATATTATCGCAAAATTGCGTTGAAAAGTTCAATATAAATAGGGACCTGACCTATCCGGCCGGGCTTGTTTTTTTTTTCTTTACAGAAAGCTTGTCGATTTCCGTTCCGATTTGTGACATTAGGCTGAATACATATATGTTACAATTTGTTTTTCATAAATCTTTATTTCACTTTCATTATTATTCTGAACTTTTTATCTCCAAACGTAATACATGTACTAGAAACTGATATTTTTCTTTACTACTCATTGTACTTTGTGGTAATGTCTACTGTTTATGAAATGCTATTCTTTTGTCTAGTCTATTTATTTTACAACACATTTCCGTGGATATAATAAAAACATGCCATTAATGTGAGCAAATTACATAGGCCTAAATGAAATCCAAGGGAGTACAATACTGATAGTGATAGATGTAGCCCTACTTTTTCAAAATTAGAACATTGACTTACAGCAAAAGTACATACATGTATAGCTTATTCTAAATATATTAAGCTCAAATAATTCAAGCAATACGTAACACACTACATGTAACCCAGACAAGCACCAGTAGCACAAATGGAATAAAAGCAATGAATGTGATTAAATTCTAAGGAATACATACAATTGAAATTCATCGCCGCTCAATGCTGCCGAGAATACTTGTATCGAGTAACACAGAGTGAGTTGTTCTTGTCCTCGGAGAAAGTGAGCTTATTCTTAGGTTTGTTCCATCTGACTGACAACTGTACATTGGATTGTTACGAATTGATCTTTTTTTAGTGTTTCTTATATCAAGATAATGGGCATGCATAAGGGATAGCATCGTCTCAAACCACGGCCAAAATGTACGATCCTCTCCCATTCTGGAGAGAGCTATATGCGGACTCCGGACCTTGGCTTGAGACGATGAAGGGATACTAGATGATTGAAGGAAAATATACAAGCCTGTAAAAATAATTTAAAATTATCTTTAAAAAGGCGAAAATTTAAAGCTATAAAGAGTGGAACTAGGAGGATTCGAACTCCCGACTTTAAAAAGAAAGTTCCCAAGGTATAAAAGTCAGCGCATATATATCAACTGAGCTATACTGACTATTAGATTGTACATGTATGGTCTAAATTTGAAGAAGTCTTAAATTATTTCTTACATCCAAACCTTTCAAAATATTATAATTTTATTAAGGGAAAGTCTGCCCTGAAGGACTCCTAGACCAAAATTCATGCACAAATCTACGCTTTAACGGACAAAATGGTGTTCGGCCAACTATGGGGGCTTATTGTAAAATAAAACTACAAATTTGAAAATTTTAGATATACATATGGTAAAAAACAACAAATAAAGATTGATTTTGAAATGTCACTTTTCCCGGAAAACTGTTCTCTCCTATAGGTCAAATCTTTTGTCACAGTGAATACACCCTTTACTGACGAAAGAGAATTTATTATGGACTACAGAAAAACCAAACAAAATTTTACAAACAGAAAATTCAATGTTCTAGTAGTTGCTACAGAATTTATTTCACAGTTAAGACAGGTTTTTACGGAAGCCAGTTGAGGCCAGTTCAGAGAAAGAAATATTTTTCATTGCGTTTAAACTCAATAATTATTGCGTTTAATCGCAAAAATCATTGCGTTTAAACGCATTAAAAATATTTCTTTCTCTGAACTGGCCTCAATGGGCTTTCGTAGGTTTTTCATAAATGCAAAAAAAAAAAAAAAAAAAAAAAATCTATATACTGGTATATTCACTAAACTTATGAATATTTTTCATTGAAAATGCTGCTACATTTTAAAATTCATTGTTTAAAATTATAGTGCTAGTACAACGCAGTTAATTTAGGTGATTATTAGGGGAATTAGTAAAAAGCATCGTTTATTATTTGCTTTTGCTTTGAATGGACACAGTTATATCTGAAATTCGATCGTCATTGATATTCTAATATTTCCATTTTTCTCTGTAATATCTGTTTGAAAGTTGGGGGAGATTATTTCTTGATAATTCTGCCGGAATGTAAATTAGGCAGGTCGATAGGTCAGCAGCTAAGGAGGCCTAATACGCATGCAAATCTCGTGCGCATCTGTCTCTGTGTCTGACCCTAAGGAGGCAAAATATGCATGTAAATCTCGTGCGGCTGCCTTTGTGTTTGACGTCAGTGTGCGAGTGAATATGGAAATTGGCATGGAAGTCCTTGTGTAATTTAAATCTATTAGTCTACATTTTAAATGTCTAAGTCTTCAATTTTATTTCACAATGAAATGGAAATATAAGAATCACTGTCTAGTTTGGAATATGCCAGAGACATCAACAATAAGTGGGAAACATGGGTTTATTTTAGCATAACGGGCGAAGCCCGTTATGCTAAATTATCCCATGTTTCCCACTATTGTTGATGCCCTGGCATACTCTCCAAACTAGACAGTGATTCCATTAAAAAAAGTTTCTAAAACGATATACTAGTATACACTGTTTCAAAGATCTTAGGTAGAAGCTGAAAATATTATATTTAGTACGTATGGATAAAAACAATCTAGCTTTTATAAAATAACCTAATTATTTTAATCCGTTATTGAACTTTCGACATGTTTTTTTATTATTACTATTATTATTTTAATTTTCTTTTTTAAAAAATCTGTGTATTCATTTGTGTTGTTGCGTAAAGGGCGCTATGCCACTGCTTAAAATGTATTTTAGACTTTGATCAAGTCACTGTCTTTCCTCCAACAAAACTTGTACACAAAATCTGAAATGGGAAGCCCTGTCCATCAAATGCTCGTTTTAAACAGTCGTAATTTTATGCAATAAGACAGTTGACAGAGTGCGTTCAAGATCGTAGCCGCTACTTAGCCTCTACGTAAAGCTACTATCTTGTATGCAAACACTGGCGGATTTAGAAGGGGGCTTTTGAGTCTAGATATACATAAGATTTAATAAATCTTTTTTTGTGTGTGGCTTTGGGCACCGACCCCAAACTTGTTGCCCCCCTTTCAAGATTCCTGGATCCGCCACTTGCAAAGCTAGCCTACTCGCTACGCAGGGAGAGGTACATGTAGCATAATTTTTTTATCCTAATTAAATACCAAATCCAAGACATCCTACTTAATTACAACTTTGAAAACATGTGATTTTAAAAAGGAGGGGGAGGGGGTTTCACTTCGCAAATTAAATGTAAATTTACATTGATATTTACACTTGTACGACCTACCATCGAATATGTCCCCGGCCAAGAAGGAGGGCATCAAGAAGATCGAGGCGGTACGTACAGCGTAGGACAGACAGATTCGCAATTGGAGATTACCAAAAAAGAAGCAGCGTAACATTCATACTTCAGCAGCTCCAATGGCAGTCACTACAGATCCGTCGGGAAAGAGTCCCAGACAACATGCTATACAGGATAGTCTACCATCTTTTGGACATCCCGGCGGAGAGCTACCTACATCCATCACTGAGAACCAGAGGCCACGATTCCTGCTACCACACACCAGAACAGAAGTGTACAAGACCTCCTTCTCCTCCTAAGCCATCCGGCTGTGGAACTCATTACCAGGAAGAACAGTAGATGCCAAGAACCCAAACAGCTTTAAGACCCAGCTTTCCAGTGCCAATCTCTAGTAGAATCACAACTGCGCTTTTAATATCTTTTATTTTTTTAATTTTAACGAGCACTGTATATAGACACTCACCCCTAATGCAGAATGGGATAATACTTAAATGGTTTGTATTGAATGGGAAGAAGAAGATATCTGCTTTGATCTATAGGCCAATATTTCAGACATTAGAAAAGGCTTATGAATATCCGTTCCGATCGATTGCTACTTGCGTGTAGATTTTTTTTTCTCTCTTTTCGTGTATCGCTTTAGTACTAGTCAACAATGCACATTTTCCCGAGGAATGAACTGCATCGATCTTTTCTGCAGTATCTCTGCCACATATGTCGTAAGTACCACTGTCTGAGGCAAATCCCTCACTAAAATTTTAAGAGTTTTCTGAAAAGTGCACTTAAATTAATTATGTGTTTCGATCTTTACACAAAATTAAGATCTTAGACTTTTGTTTCCTTTTCTGTAAATCGACATATCACCAGGTGCTTCATTATCTTGTTGAAAGCATGTAAAAAAATATAATTCAAAATGTAAAAAAAAAAAGTCTTTCATTGCCTGAAAATACAGGTTTCATCCCCCCTGAGAATTATCCTGGTTGCCTCCAGATCCCTTGCCTCACTAAAAATTTAAGCCTAGTTACGGCCTTGCCACAATAGTACTATTACAAAAAGATGTTCTTGAGAGCAAACGCAGCAATTTCGTTCGACATGAATCGACATGAATACACAGGGTACAAGTTTTGGGGACTTACACACAAGATAAGGTATATGTGTAAACTGAGGACCTAATACACAGGGTACAAGTTTGGGGACTTTACACACAAGATAAGGTATATATGTAAACTGAGGACCTAATACACAGGGTACAAGTTTGGGGACTTACACACAAGATAAGGTATATATGTAAACTGAGGACCTAATACACAGGGAACAAGTTTGGGGACTTACACACAAGATAAGGTATATATGTAAACTGAGGACCTAATACACAGGGTACAAGTTTTGGGGACTTACACACAAGATAAGGTATATATGTAAACTGAGGACCTAATACACAGGGAACAAAGTTTAGGAACATCTTACACACAAGATAAGTTATATATGTAAACTGAGGACCTAATACACAGTGTACAAGTTTGGGGACTTACACACAAGATAAGGTATATATGTAAACTGAGGACCTAATACACAGGGTACAAGTTTGGGGACTTCTTACACACAAGATAAGTATATATGTAAACTGAGGACCTAATACACAGGGTACAAGTTTGGGGACTTCTTACACACAAGATAAGTATATATGTAAACTGAGGACCTAATACACAGGACTTACACACAAGTTTGGTATATATGTAAACTGAGGACCTAATACACACAGTTGACTTACACACAAGATAAGTATATATGTAAACTGAGGACCTAATACACAGGGTACAAGTTTGGGGACTTCTTACACACAAGATAAGTATATATGTAAACTGAGGACCTAATACACAGGGAACTAAGTTTGGGGATACACACAAGATAAGTATATATGTAAACTGAGGACCTAATACACAGGGAACAAGGTTGGGGACTTCTTACACACAAGAGTATAGTATATACACACAAGATAAGTATATATGTAAACTGAGGACCTAATACACAGGGAACTAAGTTTGGGGACTTCTTACACACAAGATAAGGTATATATGTAAACTGAGGACCTAATACACAGGGTACAAGGGGGACTTACACACTGAGGACCTAATACACAAGTACACACAAGGTATATATGTAAACTGAGGACCTAATACACAGGGAACTAAGTTTGGGGACTTCTTACACACAAGATAAGTATATATGTAAACTGAGGACCTAATACACAGGGAATAAGTTTGGGGACTTAATTCTTACACACAAGATAAGGTATATATGTAAACTGAGGACCTAATACACAGGGAACTAAGTTTGGGGACTTCTTACACACAAGATAAGTATATATGTAAACTGAGGACCTAATACACAGGGAATAAGTTTGGGGACTTAAGTCTTACACACAAGATAAGGTATATATGTAAACTGAGGACCTAATACACAGGGTACAAGTTTGGGGACTTACACACAAGATAAGGTATATATGTAAACTGAGGACCTAATACACAGGGAACTAAGTTTGGGGATTTCTTACACACAAAATAAGGTATATATGTAAACTGAGGACCTAATACACAGGGTACAAGTTTGGGGACTTACACACAAGATAAGGTATATATGTAAACTGAGGACCTAATACACAGGGTACAAGTTTTGGGGACTTACACACAAGATAAGGTATATATGTTAACTGAGGACCTAATACACAGGGTACAAGTTTAGGGGACTTACACACAAGATAAGGTATATATGTAAACTGAGGACCTAATACACAGGGTACAAGTTTGGGGACTTCTTACACACAAGATAAGGTATATATGTAAACTGAGGACCTAATACACAGGGTACAAGTTTGGGGACTTAAAATGTATTTTCTATACATAGAATCTCTGTGTATAGAACTTGTAAGCTTTATGATAAACGAAATGACTAACTTTTCAATCGTCAACTTCCCTTACTTATGCAGCAATATACATGTACCTTAAATGTCACCTGCACCAGATTTTGTATCTCTAACATTATCTACATATGAATAATTTCTAAAACAAGGTAATTTATCAATCGACGAAAAAGTTGGTGAAACAAGAATTTCAGCAGTCTCGTTAAAAGTCGTCATTTCATAAGTTCTGTGGTGATACAATGACCGTGTCACAAAATACAATTTATCATTAATTAACTCAAATGCTGACTGACTGTTGATGCAAAATTCAAGAAAGTTCATTTAGACATTTCAATTTAAGGACGGCCATTTGATTGTGATGGAGGTGGGGGTGATTTTCGAAAGAAATCTGTCCTCGAAAATGTCGGAAAAAAAATTCTGTTCTCGACTTAGGAAAAAAATTCGTCCCAGACCAGTGCTTTTACACCCCCTTACCCCCTTCCCCACTCCACGAATTAGAGGTTTTAGACTGTTGTTTTCCTTTTTATCTATTTTTTTTTATTTGGTTAAATAGATTTTTTTCCAGTGAAGAAGAAAATAAGTAATCTGTCCTCGATCTTGTTGGAAATAAATAAACTGTCCTGCACCGACATGAAAATAAATAATCCGACTCGAAAAAATGTGCCAGGCACCCTCTTAGAAACAAATGATCGTCCCCTTAGTCATTTCAATTCAGATCAGAATAATTAACCGATCTGAAATAAAACAAAATTAATATTAAAAAAATGTTTAAATTGATTCTTTATTTTGTAAGACATCGCACTAAATAAATAAAAAATATGTCTTATTTGTTTTAACAATTCAATTCTGCAATACATGCATTTTTAGATATTACCCATTATCCTTTTGGCATCTCTTCCTCTCTCTCTTTCTCTTTCAAGAGATATTACATTTAACACATACTTCTATTTTATGGCGAAAATGTATACCAGTCATTCAGAAATTCGAACCCATTCTCAGGTAACAGAATGAATGAGTAAAACCGCCTTACCACTTGACCAGTTCTGACACCATTGTCACAATCGTATTTTTATGCACACATGTTGCATTTTGCACGGATAATGATTTTTATTTAATTCTTGTGATTTTCGAAAATATGCCTCTTTGAAACAAAAATCGAAAAGGTTAGTTTTGAAGAAAATGTATGTTACAAGGAGGCGATTTTTTGGAGCAATGAGGATTCCCTATTTAAAACACAGACAACTTGACTTGGTATACCTTTAAAAATTTATTCCTATATAAATCTATACGAAAAAAGTCAAACATTTTTAATGTTTTACTGAGCAGACGTAAAAACATCGATGATGGACCGCTGAGTGAGATGTTGGACCGCTCGGGGAGATGTTGGAATGCTTACGTCACAGAATGCGCAGGGCTTACTCTTATTTTCATTCGTTGGTGTTAAACAGTTAAGGACCTGATGTTACATCACGGAATACAGTACAAAATATATGTATGTTAAAAAATAAAATGAAATGATTAACAAAATATTTATTGACAGAGTTCTCAGGCAAAATGCGTTGCGTCGGACCCTCGAACCAAACTGTCTGCCTTCGGCCTAATGGCCTTGGACAGACAGTTTGGTTCTTGGGTCCGACAAAACGCATGTTGCCCCCGAACCCAGTCAATAAATGTATATTATTCACTTTGTGACTAATTTACACTTCATTTAATGGAAAATTGGAAGTAGATATGTAGTTTCCAAATATTACCCTATATTGTGCTGTTACAGTGTATACCGTCACCTGTATCTAAAACAGATAAACTTCGTTTTCTTTTGCTATTTATTTTTTCTTTTAACTGCAACAAGTTAAGGGGAAATATGTCAGTATCCTCCAGCATTCTTAATCTTCCAGCAGCATCTTCATTTGTAAAATATGAGATACCAGTCGATATTTCTTGCCTTCCCATAAATATATTTCAAAAGAAACCATATGCCTGATTAATACAATGAGGTCACATACTATTGACTGTGATCATTATTTTACTTTCAGTGTTCTTTATGCCCATGCCATAAGAGCATTTCAAAAAGTTTGCACCTGCAACACGTTTTCTTATTAATTAATAACACCTTTAATCTTAAATAGGTAGTAACGTTTCACATTTTACAGTTCGCAGCCGTCCGATAAGTTCCCCTTCATGTTCGAATCCATTTCAAATGAACAGTTTGGAGGCAAAGGCCGCATCCAACTGGTTACCGTTTATTGTTGGTTCACGTAAATCATTACCAGCGATAAGACTTGTTAATAAATTCGTTAGCTGCATTAACATGGGATAGATTTGTAAAATGCAACGTTCAATACAGAATTATTCAGAATATTGAATTTCAAATTAATAAAAATAAATACATAAACATGACTCTCTCTCTCTCTCTCTCTCTCTCTCTCTCTCTCTCTCTCTCAAACACATGCATTCCACGTGACTGTCCTAACCCAAACAAAGGGGAAGGGTTGGGTAGAGCACATATGTAAGTTTCTTCAATTTTACAACTTGCCATTACTACCAAAACAGCAAAAAATAAATTAAAAAAAGGAAAAAATCCTCATTTGTATCGGTTCAAGCATATACTAATCTTGATGAACAATATTTTCTGATTATATGATATGAATGAAAACATTTTGAAAAAGTCAAATTAAAAAGTTCCGTGTTCAAGCAAACGAATTTTATTTTGATTTTAATTTCATTGATTTTATAATAAAGACATCAAAGGGTATTCAAATCCTGACACAGCGTTTGATAAAAGTCGTAAATCACATAATTCTCTCTTCTCCTCTCTGTAATTTATTGCAAGGTTGTAGAATAATATTTATAATAATATTACGATTTATCAGCACTCAGATCAAAAAAAAAAAATGTTCACAGAGTATCAAAGTGACATATTATTAATAGTGCAATGCGTTGGCTAACATCATTTTTAAAAAAAAATTTCATTGATTTGACTCTTCTCCTGTAAACACAAAGGGAAATATTCAATGTCAAAAGTAACACCCGTAAAATTTTATCGTTTTGTTAAAAAAATTTACAAAAAAGATTATCTATTCACCTGACAAAAACTACTAAATTGATTTTGTAATTAAAAATCATGCTGAAAAAATGTGACATGACGTATTGATTGCCATGATCACAAAAATGTCAAATAAATATTTATTATGGTGTATCCTTGTTATAAACATATTTAAGCAAAAATAATTGTTCTTCAACTAAAAAATAGTAATTTGTTGCAAATTGTTTTCGTCCAAATTAAAACAATTTAATAAAAGGTATACAATAACATTACCCATCCGATCATTTGAAATGTTTCCCATTTCAAATGAACAGTTTGGAGGCAAAGGCGCATCCAACTGGTTACCGTTTATTTTGGTTCACGTAAATCATTACCAGCGATAAGACTTGTTAATAAATTCGTTGCATTAACATGGGATAGATTTGTAAAATGCAACGTTCAATACAGAATTATTCAGAATAATGTTGAATTTCAAATTAATAAAAATAAATACATAAACATGAAATCTCTCTCTCTCTCTCTCTCTCTCTCTCTCTCTCTCTCTCTCTCTCTCTCTCTGTATTTGCTAAACAAACAAAGGGGAAGGGTTGGGTAGAGCACATATGTAAGTTTCTTCAATTTTACAACTTGCCATTACTACCAAAACAGCAAAAAATAAATTAAAAAAAGGAAAAAATCCTCATTTGTATCGGTTCAAGCATATACTAATCTTGATGAACAATATTTTCTGATTATATGATATGAATGAAAACATTTTGAAAACGTCAAAGTTCTCTTAAACAAGTTCCGTGTTCAAGCAAACGAATTTTATTTTGATTTTAATTTCATTGATTTTATTAATAAAGACATCAAAGGGCATTCAAATCCTCCCTCGTTTAGCACGGATAAATTGTTTAGTCGTAAACTACAGATATTTGTGTATCTGCGCATTTTTCAAAAAAATATAATTCAGCGTAATGTTTATCCAAAAGTGGTACTCATATCTGTAATTTATTGTATTCAGTATTTTAATAAACAAGGTTGTAGAAAATATTTATAATAATATTACGATTTATAAAAGTAATGGCGGATTAAAGGGGGTGTGGAGGTCGTATCCCCCCCCCCCCCCCCAAAAAAAAAATTTCAAAGTATCAAAGTGACATATGACTAATATTAATAGTGCAATGCGTTGGTTTTTTATAATTTATGGTTAATTAATAAATGGTAATTTTATGACTGTTTTTGTGAAATCTTGTGGATGTACAAATGCTATTTTCAAATCTGGTCTTGTTTGTTCGTTTTTTTTTTCTAAGTGAAATATCATAGTGTACATAAGTAACCCATTCCCCTTTTTTGTGCCTGGTTTTACACAAAAAGCCAGGAGCTTCCGCGGACTTCGTTCCTTAGACCCACTGCCTGAACTAAGTTATCCACCCCCCCCCCCCCACCCACCCCCCTTATCACAAATATTGTTTTCGCCTATAAAAAGCATGCGGTAAGTCCTTGAACGATACGGTCAGTGTAATAATCTGAGTAGTGCACGTCGTAATTGAAGATCAAGCCAGTGAAAAAAGGCATGGTTCTACTTCTCAACATCACCCCATGTTTTGTTGAAAATCTATTATTCATTTTTTATCCATTCCTTTGGGACGTGAGAGGTAGGTTCACGGCAGATTTTTTTCAAAATACTCAGTAATAGCCTTGCTTAGAACTTTGCTGTAACAGAGGTGGAACAATAAACCTTTCAAGGATCATTTTACAGTAAAAGTTAGATGTATGTTTTAAAAAAAAACCGAGGGACCAGTTTCCCTCCCCCTATATACTGTATGCTAGGATATATCAAATGTTTGGAACAAACAGTGTGTCAATATGAACTCTAAATAAAGAATAATCTCCATCATAAAGCAAATATAACATAAATAAAATCTTGTCCAGCGATTTAAATAGATTCTTTAAGCAAAAACATTGGATCTGAAAATTACATTTAGTTACTTATCTCTCATTTATAAAATAACTTTTAAAATATCATAAATATAGCTGTCGTTTACCAGTACAAGGCAGAAGCACAGGAATTTGTGGACAGGACACCCCCCCCCCCCCCGATATTAAACCCCGGAGCTTATTAGACATGTACATGGACGTGTATAATATGAATAAATTTCCAAAACCCCAAAATTATCGCTACACAAAAAAAATACTCCAGTATACATCTCTCTTATAATATATAGGGTTTTTTTTTTTTTGGTGGAGCGATTATTTTGGGGTTTTGACGATTTATTCATATTGTTCACGTAGTAATGATTAATATTTATTTTCTCGACTATAGTTTTACATCAGTCCAACCGGAATTCGCGTTTGAGTGGAGAGCAAAAGTGGCGAGCTAGGATATATCGCTCGAGGTTCCTGGAGAAACTCTTGAGAATCAGTATTTATACTTTATTTTGGCACCAAAAATGAAAGTAGTTTTAACTTAAAATTATCCGTGTTTGACACTGAAAACTATTCATGATTGCTTGATAAATAAATTTGATTAAAAAAAAAAAAGAAATATTCTGATCATTCTTTGAAATTTCGACAGTGAAACTTAAAAATCGTACGTTTTAAACAAAATTAAAGAGAATGTAAAAATGTTTTCCATTATGTACCAAATCATCGAACCTGTTCGATGACGTATTCATTTTGAATATGGATTTAACTTTAAAATAACCAAAAGATTTTGATAATTATTTCTCGTATATTAATTAACCTATTCACTTCATCAAAAATATAAGCAATATTCTTTTTTTGTAATATGCACACTAGGCGGTACAAGATCGTTCTAGTATTAAAGCAATAACCTACTGCTATCCTCCATCAAAGTTTTATAATATTCTGAATTAAAATCGCCTGCTCAAATTTGCACATTTTTAGATAGATTATACAGAAAAGTAATTAATTATTAAAGACGATGAAGACAAATATAACTTCTTAAAATCATTTATTTTTGATTTGGCGATTGTGGCCACGACCTACATAATACAATAAATATTTTATTAATATAACATAACTCTTTAATTATAAACCTTATCCTTATAAACCTTATATCCTTATCCTTATAAACCTTATATCCTTATCCTTATAAACTTTATATTGTTATCCTTATAAACATTGTATCCTTATCCATTTTAGATAGATTATACAGAAAAGCAATTTATTATGTTTTGCAATCTGGAGCAAAATTTAAAATTAGAATATTATAGCCCAAAATCTCACGATAAATATTGTGAGTTTAAGTGAAAAACAAAAAATACTTAGAGCATTTCAGACCTTTTTTGTGTTTGTGATTTTAGTGACACATGGACAAAAAGGACAATTATTCCCGATGATGTCTTTTAAAATAATACACAAAGTATTACAAGTCCTCTCTCAAAGTATCGTGCTGAAATAGTAAAACTGTATACAAATACATGTATGTAGCTTTTAAAATTTATCGTTAACGTTGCTATAATTATATTAAATAAATATAAAAATGAAAAAAAATATTAAATTATAGACCCTTAATCTTTAACCTGTATGACGCCGACGATATACAAGCTCTCATCGTAAAGGTGAGCTAAAATTTCCCTTTTTTTTTTTTACTTTGCTAAGCCATTATGAGAACCACAATCTGACTGGTTGGAAGCAATTTTAGTGTGTGTTCGTTTGGGGGGATGGGGGCTGCACAAATATTTTCACGGAGGGGGCAATACCAAGCAAATATTCCTTGACAAGCAGAAAGGGAAGGGGGCATCTATGTTGAAAAAATTAAAGGGGAATTCAGCCCGGGAAATAATTTTTTTAAAATTCAACTTACCCGATAAAACTTTAAAAAAAAAAAAAAAAAAAAAAAAACAGAAGAAAAGAAAATTGTCCAAATATATAATCCTATTCCAAAAGTGTGTGGTGGAGGGGGGCTTTCAATAAACAATTTATATAGTTAAAAAAATGTCTGGAAAAAAAGGGGGTGGCCAACCCCCCAACCCCCACCCCTATGATATGTGCCTGTTTATTATTGAGTGTGCCTGTTTATTATTGAGCGTCGGAAATAAAGTTACTGTAGCTGTAACCGATACTGCTCTGTATCAGCCTTTAAAATACAAGAGCTCTTGAACTTATTTGATAAGAAATACATGTATGCATGTTATAAAAGGACACTTTTATTAACTAATATCGCATTACATTATGTTTTCATTATTTAAAAGGATTATATTCATTATGGTATAATTTAAGCTAGGACTTACACAAGACAAAGGTGTCTCGCCCGCATGGCGCAGTGGTTAGAGCGTCTGCTCTAGATTTGCAATTAATTGGGGTTAATTGATCCTTACGTCACAGGTTCGAATACAACTGTGGGACGTGGATACCTATCCTTCGGATGAGACCGTATAAACCGAGTTCCCTTGTTGCAGCAGGTGTTTGCACGGAAAAGATCCCTCACTTCTCCATGTCCGTACGTGCCAAATATAGGACAAAATTTGCAGGGACATTAAACAACATGTACCAACAAACAAGAAAAGGGTTTTTTGAAGACCTTGTACATACGGTTATAATTTTTGGACTTGCACAGTTTGAAAATTAAGAAACTGAGGACCTTACACACATGGTAAAACTTTAGGGACAAGATCAAGATACATATATATAAAGAAATGAGGAAAATATATATACATGATAAGGCTAATAAAAGAAACTGAAGACTTTATACATATATTTATAGAAACTGAGACCTTATACACATACCTAATGTTTGGGGACTAGAAACTGAGGACCTTTTAAACATGTTAAAAGTTTGGGGACTTACACATGATACAGGTATTTATAGAAATGGGGACTTACACATGATAAGGTATTTATAGAAACTGAGGATTACACATGTTAAAAGATGATACAGGTATTTATAGAAACTGAGGACCTTATACACATGTTAAAAGTTTGGGGACTTACACATGATACAGGTATTTATAGATACTGAGGACCTTATACACATGTTAAAAGTTTGGGGACTTACACATGATACAGGTATTTATAGAAACTGAGGACCTTATACACATGTTAAAAGTTTGGGGACTTACACATGATACAGGTATTTATAGAAACTGATGACCTTATACACATGTTAAAAGTTTGGGGACTTACACATGATACAGGTATTAATAGAAACTGAGGACCTTATACACATGTTAAAAGTTTGGGGACTTACACATGATACAGGTATTAATAGAAACTGAGGACCTTATACACATGTTAAAAGTTTGGGGACTTACACATGATACAGGTATTTATAGAAACTGAGGACCTTATACACATGTTAAAAGTTTGGGGACTTACACATGATACAGGTATTAATAGAAACTGAGGACCTTATACACTTGTTAAAAGTTTGGGGACTCTCACATGATACAGGTATTAATAGAAACTGAGGACCTTATACACATGTTAAAAGTTTGGGGACTTACACATGATACAGGTATTTATAGAGACTGAGGACCTTATACACATGTTAAAAGTTTGGGGACTTACACATGATACAGGTATTTATAGAAACTGAGGACCTTATACACATGTTAAAAGTTTGGGGACTTACACATGATACAGGTATTTATAGAGACTGAGGACCTTATACACATGTTAAAAGTTTGGGGACTTACACATGATACAGGTATTTATAGAAACTGAGGACCTTATACACATGTTAAAAGTTTGGGGACTTACACATGATACAGGTATTTATAGAAACTGAGGACCTTATACACATGTTAAAAGTTTGGGGACTTACACATGATACAGGTATTTATAGAAACTGAGGACCTTATACACATGTTAAAAGTTTGGGGACTTACACATGATACAGGTATTTATAGAAACTGAGGACCTTATACACATGTTAAAAGTTTGGGGACTTACACATGATACAGGTATTTATAGAGACTGAGGACCTTATACACATGTTAAAAGTTTGGGGACTTACACATGATACAGGTATTTATAGAAACTGAGGACCTTATACACATGTTAAAAGTTTGGGGACTTACACATGATACAGGTATTTATAGAGACTGAGGACCTTATACACATGTTAAAAGTTTGGGGTTTACACATGATACAGGTATTTATAGAGACTGAGGACCTCATACACATGTTAAAGGTTTGGGGACTTACACATGATACAGGTATTTATAGAAACTGAGGACCTTATACACATGTTAAAAGTTTGGGGACTTACACATGATATAGGTATTTATAGATACTGAGGACCTTATACACATGTTAAAAGTTTGGGGACTTACACATGATATAGGTATTTATAGAGACTGAGGACCTTATACACATGTTAAAAGTTTGGGGACTTACAGAAGATAATGGCATTTCTAGAAACAAAGGACGTTTGCACATGGTAAAAGTTTACAGACATAAATGTAATAAAGAGCAAGGTTCACTGAAAGCTTTTTTTGGCCCTGGGAATTGTGAAAAATCAAAAGTACTCAGTTTTGGTAACCAATGCATCAGTCTATCATTTTGATACTTGGTGACAGTGTAATCTATTGAAATGGTGAAAATAGCTAGGTTCACTTTATCCATAAAATGGCCCTCCATATATATACCAATTAACTGACCAAGTCTCAAGGTCCCATTTGAATTCTCTCATATCCTGAAAATTCCTTTTTTTGCATTTTTAATATTTCAAGAACTTTGAAATCTTGTTTAACTTCCAATCTCAGGACTCTATAAAAAATCTTTGTTAAAGGAAATGAGAAATACTCCATACTTTATTTTGATGTTAAAAATGGGACAGGGGGTGATTCTCAAAGAACTAGTATAAGAACAGGACTATTTATGCATAAAATCCAACTCTTTATATTCAATTCACATAAGAAAAGTACAGCAATATCATAGTGTTTATAAAGAATGAAATATGTATTTTTGCATATAACTTGAACTAAAGACTTGATCAAACTTAATTAGGATGAATATTTTTTTCACTTTCAGAAAGGTTATGTATGTGATGCTTAAACATTTTTTTGCAAAAATTAACTAAATTGAGAAAATTTCCTTTTGCATAGAATATTTAATACCTCAAAATCATTTCCTACATACATCATGCACAGCTTCTTAAGCACTCTTCATCTATGCAAGTTTAGTCCATGTAGGTTATATGAGGCCATTCCAAGTTTTTTCTTTGTTTAGCATCCAACCTAAATTTCAAAACATTTCTTTCCTTCCAAAAAAAAAATTACAAACCAAAAGGGGAAAAAACAACATTTTACGCAAAGTTCTAGAACTCCTTTAGCATCATTTGAGAATTTTCCTCATATTATAACTAAATCAAACTACTACTACTAGTTTAATGAAACAAAAAAAAAAAACTTAGGCACATCACTTTTAAAAAAAGAGAGATGCTGATCCCAGAAGAGTAAATTGCTTGTCAAAGATTTGTATTTGTCAATTTCATTTTGTGTTTGTTCTTAATTGCATGACCTCAAAACCAATCCATCTGCAGACACTAAACACAGAAAAAAATTGGAATGGCCTAATGATAAAACTGCTGCAAAGAATTCAATGTCCTCCATTACTGTGGCTTTAAAACACAGTGTTTTTCATATTTCTCAAAGTATATCAATTGAAAGTAGAATGTTAATATAGATTTTCTCTGTTTTTTAACAAGATTATATCCTTGGTGTTTTACACTTCTCTAAGGTCCTATTACAATTTTTTAGAAAATCTTTTCCACAATGTCTGTTGATTAAATTCATTTCTCATGATGTCCTTGGGATTTTTTTGTATCTCTTGTCACTTGCATGTAGAATCTTCCACAGTAGATCTAGGATCAGAAATGACTTCTTCTTCCCTAAAATGATATTTTCAAAATATAATTTTCCTTGGTTGGTGGTATGGTCTGTACAAAAAAAAAATAATAATAATAAAAATAGCTTTCAGAGTTAAAGCAATTTTTTTCAACTAAAATATAATCTGGCAGGAGAATGATTGTTTACAATAAGTATATTTGTGATACATAGGTACTTTCTTTATTTGAATGGTCTGTGTACTTGAAAGCTTTGCTATATAAATTCACATCCAGTAAAATATTTTGTTGATTAGGAATTTAATCTCAGCTAGCTCCTCCATCTACATTCAGAAGACATATTTGTGAAATGTTATGACTCTGAAATTGGTATAGTTCAATCAATGCAAATAACTTGTGTCTCAATCAATGCAAATAACTATACTCTGGCCTATCCTTGAATAGAACAATCTGTTTGCATTTTAGACTAAAGCTCTACTAGTACATGTAATACTCAATATCAAGTCTTAAGAAAATTTTCCATGCATGTAGACTGGCTGGCCATGCTGGGTTTCTGCATATAATTTCAAGTTAAGAAACTTATTGCTTAAAATGGGTAATGCAGTGTGTATACAGTACCTGGAGTGACAGTGTGGACATCCTGATTGTCTTGACTATCATCTATCTCCTCCTCACTCTTATTCTCATCACCCACACAAAAACAATGCCATCAGTTTCCTTTAGTGCCTCTGAAAAAATTGGAACTTAATTGTAAAATTACAAACATTTCAACCAGAATAAAATGTGTATGTATATGATAAACTTTTGAGCAATAATCAACAGCTTTGATCCCAGTAATTTCAAACAAGAGGTCCAGGGGCCACATCGCTCAACTGAGAAAATCAGCTAGGAAAAAGCACAAATCAGATCAGGTCAAAAAGTTTACTGAAAAGGGGGGGGGTGAATTAATCCTACATTACAATGCCTTCATATAAACACAGCATATGACTTTACTGTTCTTGATAAAAAGATTTTTAAAAACATTTTGTAGGCATTATATATGCTTCATAATAGATTTGAATTTGATTCCCCATTGTTTCCCTTCTTGCCCCAAACTTAATGCCATAATTTGAATAAATTTAAATCCTAAATAAGGATGCTTCATGTCAATATGACTAAAGAAAATAGCTTTTCTTTCTTGGGATTTCTCCCTTTATTTTTCTATGTAAAACTTTGATTCACCATTGTCCCACCCTACCCTTAGGCATAATATATAAAACAAATTTAATTTAACTACCTTGAGGATTTTTCAACATAAATATCACTAATATGGCTTTGAAGTTTTTGAGAAGACATTCCTATAAAAGATTTGAGTTTACTATCTAGTCCTATGTAAATACTTTGATCAGCCATTTTGGAGCTACCCTAATCCAGGGTCATGATTTAAACAAACTTGAATCTTGCTCTCCAGTTTGCTCACTCACACTGAGGATGATTTCACATGCAAGCTGTTATCAGTTTCCTGGGAGACATGGGTTCTCTGAAAAAATTAATTTGTTATGATTGCTGATAATGTGCTGAAAAAAATAAATTTTCTTGATTTAACACTTTTTTAATAAAAGCAAATATATTTTTACATTTTTTATATGAAATTCAAAATTTAAAAAAAGTTTTTGAAAATGACAGAATAAAATGTTATAGTACATACAATTGATAAATTTTGCCAATTGATAATCAACAGCTTTGATCCCAGTTAATTTGGCAGGATTTTTGCACGTGATTTTTTTGGCCAAGCAAGGCCAAGGTAGGGAAAAAAACATCATTTGACTAGTTTGATAATCCTAGGCCTAATAGTCTAGAAGTTTGAACCGGAAGACAATGGAAGAAAATATAATTTGACACAGGAATGAAGCCTAGATTTATATTATCGGGACATAAATTCACAAATCAGATCAGGAAAAGTTTATTGAAAAGGGGGGGGGGGGCTTAAATTAATACTACTTGACAATGCCTTCATATAAACACAGCATATGACTTTACTGTTCTTGATAAAAAGATTTTTAAAAACATTTTCTTCATATATATAACTTCATAATAATTTGAATCTGATTCCCCATTGTTTCCCTTCTTGCCCCAAAGGGCAATAATTTGAATAAATTTAAATCCTAAATACATGAGGATGCTTACATGTCAATATGACTAAACATAGCTTTTCTATTCTTGGGATTTCTCTCTTTATTTTTCTATGTAAAACTTTGATTCACCATTGTGGCCCCACCCTACCCTTAGGCGTTATAATGGTTTGAACAAATTTAATTCTACACTACCTGAGGATGTTTCAACATAAATATCACTAATCATGGCTTTGAAGTACTTGAGAAGACAATTTTAAAAGATTTCCCTATCTAGTCCTATGTAAAACTTTGATCAGCCATTTTGGCCCCACCCTACCCCCAGGGTCATGATTTAAACAAACTTGAATCGACACTACCTGAGGATGATTTCACGAGTTTCATCTTTCCTGGCCCTGTGGTTCTTGAAAAGAATTTTTAAATATTTTAACTATATATTTATATATAACATTTATCATTAAGCCATTTTGGCCCCAATCCCGGGGGATGTTTGAACAACTTGTTTTTACTCTGACACTTTCTTATTATTTCACATTATTATTTCATTTTTCAGCCCAGTGGTTCTTGAGAAGACTTTTTTTAAAAAAATTTCCTATGTGAACTTAATTGGGCTCCGATAGGTAAAACCTTTTTAGGGGAATAAAAACATGAAAATTTTGACGGAAGACAAGGTCATTTTGCGCGCACGTGCTTGACAGAGCGATTACTACAGTGCAACACGTGAAATGACCAATATAATAGAAGAGCCCTAACTTTTCTTTTTTTTGATGAAATGCTTTTAATCATAAAGAAATAATATATTGATAGTAGTAAATACCTGATGACATGGTCCTAACCAAGATTTTTCACTGCACGTGCGCTTGCTCAGATTGGACCCACATGTAAATTCAATAATATCAGTTTTTTGGCAAATCCTTTAAAATTTTAAACATAGCCATGCATTATGATATCCTACGTGATATATAGCAATTATCATGAAAACACGACATGCTTTCTTTGCAATCTGATTGGCTTAAACTTTAAATAGCTAAACGGTTTTCAACCAAACAGGATGGGGCATGGAACATAGATAGATATAATAAAACCATACATAAAACATTATGGTCACCATGCACATGCCATACACATGTGTGTACGTGACACAAATTGATTGGTTGAAACTTTAAACAGCTATAACTCCCTTGGTTTTTAACCAACATTTCACCATTGAACAAGATGATGTAAAAATTCATAAGAATGTATTAAATCAAATGCCCGTAAAAATGTTATTTAAGAAATAAGCAAAATCAAAAATACATTGAATCATTTTTTAATTGGTTTTAAAAATAATTCATATTTAGTATATTTATGCATATAAGATCATGTAGACATTAAGCACATGCATTCACATTGCACGACGCAATGAAAATTTGAATGAACTTGGTACACTTCTGGGTAAAATTGTTAAAATAAAATCAAAGAGTTTGCTTATTTAATGAAGCTTACAGGGAATATGGCACCAAAAGTGATTTTTTTTTAGCAGCGTTTATCAATGAACCAGTATATTGATGGAGAAATAAAGTGCATTCATTTGACTATTTGTAATTGTCTCTTGAACAAAGACATTGGAAACGAAAATATAATTTGACACAGTAATGAATTTAGATTTATATTATCTGAAATAAATTCAAAATATTTATCAATACGGATAAAGGTTATTTATATACAATGATATAAGTGTGATTACATCCAAACAATATTTACTGCATGCAATACTTTTGCCTTTGGCTTCTCAATAGATGTGATCATGAACCAACAAAAAATTAATTCCCTAGTACATCTTTATCTATCCTATTTATTTCTTAAATTCCTAAATAATTCACCTGTAACACTTTTAATGATGAGGCTTTTCTTCCTGACATTCTCCTAGCTGTGGAACCTGGAACATATCCATCACTAGTCCTTGCTGAGTTGCATTAACTAATCCTCTAGCAATATTATCCAGCTTTGCTAATATTTGTGTTGTCTCTATGTTCAGGATGGACTCAATCTTCTGGTTGCCTTGAACATTCTAACAAAAAAAAATCATAAATTTAATTCAGAATGTATTGGATTTTTTTTAAAAAATAGGAACAAATCTTTAATACATGTTGTAAAAGCATTTTTATACAGAAATTTATCAATATTATTCTCAAAGTAAAAGTTTGTAATACTATTGAGTTCCCATTTCTATACAATAAGCATAGAAATTAAATGATCAGGGATTAAGGTGCTCTCTGGTTGGACTAGACACCTTTTCCTTGGGCATTTTTGGGTGTACCTCAGAGTGAGTTCACTTCAAATTAAAGTTCCAGGAGGTTTTGGGGTTTTCCCTCTTGACCACGTTGACCAACCATATATTTGCTAACATTTTTTGACCAATCAAATTGGGCGTTTTAAAACATGTGTCATTGTAAATGTTACCATGCTAGATACCAATGCACTAAACTACTTTCTTAGTAAATAGTTGAGTATCTATTGTTTAATAATATTTTTTCCACTTTTAAACATTTGATAAAGCTGATAAATTACAACCATAATTAGCTTTGGCAACGACTACCTGGTTAACTGTCGAACGATGTGAGTATCGGTTAGTAAAACTGCTATTCAGTTACTCGGATAAAATGAATTCTCCATAGTTAAGGCATAGAAATAAATGTTTAATAATTTATAAATGTACCGGCATACTAACTTACACATTTCGCTAATTTTTTAGATACCATTAGACTATATCTAGTGCATGGTTGTAGTGGATCAAACTGTTTTGATTAGTTTTCACAGTTTATATAATTGATAGCTTTGATTGCTTGGGGTATATATCTTTTGAAGACCTGAGTTATAATTACCTCATTTGATAATTTAACGAGATGCCGTCGCAGACATAATAAGCTTGGAGTTTACCAGAAGAACAGCTGATTCAAAATCTGTTAAATCACCTAATCTTAAAATATTCGGAAACCAGCGATTTACTGGAAACTCCACATACTGACTATTAATTATGGAGTATGTAAATAATTATTCTCCTTGATTGCGACATATTTCGGGGGCTGAAAAGGAAAGTGTAAAATGGTGATTGACAATGACATATTTATTTGTCTTCTCGGTGTGTCGACTTCCTTATTTTCTTTATTTTAAAACAGTAAATCTTTGATGATATCGTATGTGTGTATTGTAAAAGAAGGATATGAAATATACAGTATATTTCAATTACTATACCATTAAAAAAATACAAAATAAAGCATAGCAATTGACTTTTACCCAAAAACATCAGAGGTAACCAGGTGCCATGGAGGAGTGAGCATATGCCGACCGGTCACACCCGCCGTGTGCTAGTTATTCCTTTAATCAGGAAATAACGGAAAAAATCCATTTGGAAATTCAATTCAGTGGATAAATAATGGACTAACAATTGGTATGAAAAACGTCAGTCAGCATTTCATTCAATGATAAATTGTATTTGCTGACAAGGTCATTGTATCAACCATAGCATTTACGAAATGATGACTTTAAACGAGACTGTTGTATATTCTTGTTTCATCAACTTGCTTGTCAATAATTAACCTCGTTTAAGAAATTGTTCATACGTAGAGCATGCTCTTGCGTATCGAATCAACTGAGATATAAATACTCTGTATGCAGGTGATGAAGGTATATTGCTGCATAAGTAAGGGAAGTTGACGATAGAAAAGTTAAAGTCATCACGTTTATCATATAGCTTGGTTGTTAGATTAAAGTAAAATATCAGTATCTGATTTTTTATCTCAAGCTCACCAGGATATATCGTGTCGACGTGGAATGGAAATTATCATTATTTATTGACAATATGTCGTCGATATATCTAAATGTCGAGTTGAAGGCCACAGCAAGTGTTTTCTTCTTATCACGTAAACGTAAAAGATTTTGCATAAATTCTGCTTCATATGAATATAAAAATAAGTCTGCTAATAACGGAGCGCAATTTGTACCCATGGGTATTCCAACAGATTGTTGGAATACACGGTAAAATAATGTTCATATACAGTATATTTGCAGATTACTATACCGATAAGTATAGAAAAAGATAAATAATAGATATTGATGTTTTCACCAAAAATCATCCGAGTAACCGGGTACTCGATTGGAAGATGAAGCGAGTAACCACTTAATAAAAATCATCCGATTTGCACACTAATCATAATGTGTTATTATACCATGCTTTAAATCATGAACGTATACATTTGTTGGAGACAAGAACAAATGTGTCAAACATTTGGAAATTCAATAACATTTAATAACAATGAATAAATTGGCTAACTTTTGAATCGCCTGCGGCCTCAGTAAACTAACATACTACATGTACATGGTCTATTGTCTCATACGATTTTGGTTTGTTTCTACGTCTATTTCAATGCACTCGATCCATAATTTGAAAATAATCTATTACATGTATTTGTAAAATAAGATTAAATTTATTTTCAAAAAGTTAAAATTACAAGAATATGAACCCACCAAAAATTGTGAATGATCACAAGTACTGTTTTTGTGGTTTAATTTATTAAGGGTGTGATATTGACGTCACAATAAAAAATTGTGTATGATGCAAGTACTGATTTTTTGCAGGGCTGATATAGGTTATCAGCCCCGCAAATCCATATCAGCCCTGCAAGGCTGATACGGCTATTGTGACGTCAGCCATATTGCATATGCAAAAAACCTGTATTTATTACTAAGTGTGTAATAGAAATATAATATTTGACTTTTGAGCAAGTTAGCGTATAGATTTGATTTAGTGCATTTCATAAAGTTCTTCATTATCATTTATTTATCAACATATGTGCAAGACATTTAGCATACTGTACTTGACTTAGCGGAAGTTTCTTTCCCCCCAAAGTGCTAAAAAGAATGCAAGCCATATAGGGCTGAAACAATTCATCGAAATATCGATATTGTTCAATATAAATCCTCAATTCAATATTCAATTCACTACCTCAATTTTCAATTCAATACATTTTTTTGTAATCAGGTTAGCTAACCCTTCAATTGACTGTCTTTGTCCTCATTTTGTCAGTTTGTCACTCAAGAGAGAGAAAATTAAGATGGAGAAAGTTTTTGTGCAGGTTGCTGCTGCTAGAATTGACACAGACAATGCGCTTTTTTAATCGACAGAAGCACAAAAAGTGTTTTCTTTTTGTATCGTTACCTTATATGTATCTTTTGGAATCTGAATACATGTTTTCTTTAACTTAATGATCTGTTTCTTTTTTAAAATGTATTGTATTGAAAAAATTGAATTGTGACACAAGTATTGCAATACGTATCGTATCGTGGAGGGGGTGTATCGTTTCAGCCCTAACGCCAAATGTAATGTTAATATTAGTATAAAATTTTGTGCTTTCTAAAATATTGGATATCATACAATCAAAATTGTTTGAATCATTCGATTGTCACTAGTGTAAACATTGTGATACGTACCCCAAAAATCTAAATTGTGAGATTTAGAGCCTTCTCTACTCCCTTGCAAAAGAGCGGTAGTAAGAATTTATATCTGTGAGGTACTCGCAATACTACATGTAGGTGTTGTTCTATGAGGTCAATATTGGCATTCCGACTTTACAAATTTCTAACAAGTCTTACAGAAAACAGCTATAATGTACGTACGATGTACATAATTTGCCCCAAACCAAAATATAGTCTAACCCAAATATAAACTATAAAAGCAATATATTAAACAGATGGACAAAAAGATGATTCTAGTATGTGAAGAGTGTAGCTATAGAGAATAAAGCCAGTTGTCTTCTCCCCGTGGGGATCCGGGTTAGAATAGGTCAGCAGGTGTGGCACGATAAAGATCCCTCCCTGCTCAAAGGCCCTGAGTGCCGAGCATAGGCCTAAATTTGCAGCCCTTCACCGGCAATGGTGACGTCTCCATATCAGTGAAATATTCTGGAGAGGGACGTTAAACAATATTCAATCAATCCATCCTCTTCGATCTGATGGTCGCATAAAAGTGGGTGTTTCCAAATATAAGCAAGATAATTTACATCGGGATCGAAATGAAATAATTTAAGAATACATAAATAAACTTAATATACCACAATACATTAAACAAGTCAAATGATTCTTATTATAGCCTATGACTTTTCTGATAGAAAGGATACAAAAATTAAATACATGATGCACTCTGCTTTAAAAAAGATCATATAAATGATATACAATTATAATTAACTCTTAAAAATTCAATTTAAAAGCTGTTTGTATATAAACAAACACACTAACAGTGAAATGAGAATTAAACCGAGGGAATTCGGAAAGGCTTATCCATGATCTGTCTAACAGGTATAAAGCAGTCGACATGAAACTACTTTGATGTACTAGTGTGTCTTTGTACAGACTTCAAGTCTCCAGAACATAATTACACAATCGTTTCAAGGAATCAAACAAGGACGTTGTTTTTTTTTTTCAGTCCAAACCATGCCTTACCTGCTTCCTCAGTTCCTGAGTAAGCTGTTTACACCGGAAGTGTATAATGCCCTTATAGTACAATGTCCTGACTGATTATAATAAATATTTTTTTGTCAATTTTGGTGCATACAGAATATCATTTTTAGTGGAAATAATAAATATTGTTATCTTCTATGAGAATCGTGGCAAAATGCACAATGAAATATAGAAACTTTTTATTGGACATAATAAAAACGACAGAGGTATAATGTCCTGCTTTAGGATATAATGACCTGATTTAAAAAATCTTATATACACAAGTTTGCATGATTTTTATATTTTAGTTTAATTCTATATCTTTTAACATGTTTAAGGATAATAATTATATAATTAAAAAAAATTCATTAATAAAATTTGTTAAAGACGTACGTTTTTATCCATATTTTCTTTCTGAGCATTTTTATTCCAATGCCCATAACACGTACAGGCCCTTAGAGACATCAAATGTGATTTTTTAAAAAGAATGCAGTAAAATGATAATAATTAAGAAAAAATGTGGAAAATATAATTGTCACTAAATGAAATTATACTGTCATATAAGTAATGTGGTAGCTTTTTAAATTAAAAGATGCTTCAGTCCAAGTTTCTTTAATATAAACAACATGAAAACAATATATGTTTGATATTCAATTATTTGCTCTTTAGCAGTAGATAATAAGTGCATTTTGAGTAAAATTGAGATTGGCTATTATTGTATTAAGTAATGCTTATATATTATAGGACAAGTGAAATATATTTATGATGAATTGATAACTACACTGTATGTTCTCTCTCAAGTAAAAGGGGGGGGGATACAATCAGATCTCACTTTTTGCTTTAAAAAATGAAAAGAAAACAACACCAGAAATAGGTTGAGGGGCTCGACAAGAAGAAGGGGGTGGGTTGTTGAGGTGTTTGGTACAACCTGATCTTAGGTTTGGCTTTAACAGGTCCAGTACAATCACTAGATTTAGCTACGTAGGTAGAATTACCTACGTAGCTTTATTCACCTACCTCAGGTAGCTTTATTTAGCTATTTCCAGGTAAGTTTTCAAAAGTTTTCTTTTTATAAAAAAGAGACAAAAAGTCGCAATTAAATGACTATTGATATTTATACTAGGGAGAACAAACAAAAAAAAAACTTAAAAAACAATCCAAAGCAGAGAAAGTTTATACATTGCTGCGTTTGGACAATTTAGAGCAAAACATGTAATTCCATTGTTTGGTTAGCTGTCCGTGCGGTGAGGCATGACTGAGTATGATTACTTCACATTGTGCTAAATAATTACGGACCTTTTATCATGTTAACCGGAACTGGACTTCTTTGTCATTTCATTCAAGGAGTAACTGTTCCAACTGTCATACATAGCCCCAAAACTTTCAGAACTTTGATTGCAATTGTGCAGAAAAAGACATTTTTCCAAGAGGGATTTTTTCATGAATTGTTTTCAGATGAGTTCAAAGTTGAAAATGATCGCTGCATCAAAATGATATTTACACTCTCTCTCTCTCTCTCAAGTAAAAGGTGGGGGGGGGGTAAAATCGCTGCATCTCACTTTTCTGCTCACACTGAGAAAATTGGTTTTAAATAGAAATAAACCAATTTGGTAGCTAAATAAAGCTACCTCAGGTAGGTAAATAAAGCTATGTCTGTATGTAGGTAAATCAAGCTACGTAGCTAAATCTAGTGATTGTACTGGACCTGTTTAAAAACAAATTAAGTTGCAGATCTCAAGAAGAAAGGGTGGGGGGTTGGTACAATCTGATCTCACTATTGGCTCAAAAAAACTCACACATACAAACAACATTAATACTTCCATTTTCTCCAATAAAGTGGACTGGAATTAGTTCAGTTAAAACTTAGTAAAGGTCGTTGACATGAAATACAAAACACATTCGATTAATATACCTCACATTTGATGAATTTTAAACCATTGTGAAATGAATAGCATAAATTGTGTACTATTTCAAGAAAGAAAATCACATAAATAACTGTCTTTTCATTTCAACTGAGTACCCGATAGGCCTATGCAGCAATCGTCACTGCCCCCTCCACTTTGATGCATCCTTATCCCCTTCCTTTGATGCAAGTTTCCATATTTTATCCAAAAAGTAGATAACATACCGTTTTCCAGCATAAAAATCATCCTTATCAAAAGAATCTAGGATTCTGTGCCCAGGCTTTCCTCTGTGTCTTCTTTTCCAAATGTTTTTTGTATCCCGCTTCAAAACAATTGGACTTCCGTTTTTTTTACACACGCGCATGCGTAATCTAGAAGTGTGTAACGTCAGAGATGTGTAAGTGAAGATGGCAATTTCAATCAACACGATATCTGTGTAATCATGTGTCCGATAAAACCCCGTAACTGGGACACGTCATTTTTTTGATATTTTTAGGATTAAGACATGTCAATTTTTCGTTTTCAACGAAAAAAAAGTTTGGGGACTTAAATCAAGTCCCCAATGTTTTTTATGTCCCCATTTTAAGACTTGCGTATCTGTAGCAGGTCCCCAGTATGGGGGAGCCACACACGCACACACACACACACACACACACACACTAGAAAACAATGAAATAAAATGAGATAGGTGATATCATTAGAGAAAATGAAAGATTTCAAAAATAAATGAAAATTCAACTGTTTCTAAACATTGTCTCATCAGCTATGCAGCCCTAAGCTGTGGTTTCTGCAGGAACTGCATTTGCATTTTTCCCCCGTCCATGTCTCTATGAAAGTTTTAAATTGGCTGAAGGTGGAAAGTTCCCTAGCATGATTTGGTAGAGAATTCCACAGCGTAGCAGCTGCATAGCTGAATGACTGTTTTCCATACCTAGTGGTTCTTGGCCTAGGTAATTCCAGGGTCTTTTGATATCTAAAATTGTATGTTGAATTTCGCTGTTGAACTAAATCTTGCAGGAACAGTGGGCATTGATTGTTTATAATTTTGAAAACTTCAAGGGCCATGGCTCTCATACGCCTGATTTTCAGTGAGGGGAGGTTTGATTTTTCTAGGAGCTGGTCATAACTGCTTGTGTAGTCATTATATATGAATCTTAGTGCTCGCTCTTGAATTTTTTCTATTTTGTGGCAATTTTGTTCACTGCTAAAATGCCATACCAGAGGACAATTACTAAAGTTGGACATTATAAAGGAGTGATAGATGGTAAGTTTACCCAGTTTACAGAGATGTTTCCCGACACGTTTTAACACATTTATACTGAAAGGAAAAAGAAACGCAGGGTAAACTTTTGAGGTGAATTAAATTTGTTTTTCTTAAAATATGTTTTAAGTTTCCTACCTAACTTTTAAAATCATCTTTCAAAAATGTATAACCAAATTCCCATTTGATTTTGTCTAATAAATCATGAGTTATTGAAGCTCAAATGACAATACCCCCCAAAAGTGAAAATCGAAAACTCTCAGTATCTTCAATGTCTCTCCCGTGCATCTGTCAGAGCCTTATTTCTCCGTCGCATGGAATTTCATCAGAGTGTTTATCTTTCAAACCCTGGCTGTATTTGGCATGGGTAACCACGCAAAAAAATTAGTCAAACGGCGTGCGCATAAGCCAGTGAGAGGAATACAACAGTAAGTTGACTGTCTCAAAAAACCAAATTGCGGAATTGTTTTCTTTCAAATTTCGTATGAATGTAATGATTATAATCGTCTACTGTATAAATGGCTGTTTTTGTGGTAGTAAGGCGGCGATTTAAGAGATGGCAGGACGAATAACCCGCTCGTAACATGACTTTGTTACGCGTTAACGTCATCGTCACGGTTGATTGAAAACCATTCCAGACCCTCTCTGACAACGGGTAACAAGTTTTATAGGGGGAATTTTACAAGAAACTGCTTAGTAAACTGTTGTTGCCTTTTTGGTTAATTAGGCAATTCGAAAACAAGACCCCATTGAACTTCCATAAACTGTGCCAAGATTGAAAGAAATTCATAATGTCTCTCAATGTTGAAAAATGATGTGCATAACTCATATGCATCAAATAATGCAAAAAGATTTGTTGACAAACTCGTCGTTATCAAATTGCACGTGTTTTGGGCTTTTTAGCGTTTTCCCTACGTGACGTCAGAAATTTTACGGTTGGGTAATTCTGAACGTTGATTTTGGTGCACAGTAACTAAATTTCTCTTCTGACCAATTTTCGTAGTTTTCGGTCATGTGGTCAAAATTTTTTCGAACATTATGCTACCCTGCGTTTCTTTTTCCTTTCAGTATAATTGTCGAGCTGCTTTTTTACAAATATTTGATATATGAGAATTGAAGTTTAAGTTAAAATCAAAAGTAACACCAAGCAGTTTCACTTCATCCTCACAGGCAAGAGTTGTACCTTTCAAGTTTAAAGTAATGTTTTTATCATGCGTCTTTTTCCCCAGTGCTACTGCTTGAAAATTTTTCTGGGTTTGCCTGCATTTTATTAGCTGAAAACCAATCGAAGAGAGTGCCACTTTCCTTTCCAAGAGTAGTAATAACATTTTGTAAAATAGGATCAGATTTGGATAAGGTATTATCATCAGCATAATTGTACAAATCTGAATTTTTTACAAAATAAAAAATATCATTAATGAAAATATTAAAAATGACTGGCCCAAGAATTGATCCTTGAGGTACACCTTTAAAGATATCCAACAAGGTGCTTATATTTTGATTAATTTTGACAAACTGCTTTCTGCAAGATAAATAGTTTTTTATCAGATCTACCGCAGGTGGAGAGAGACCATAAGATTTTAGTTTGAGCAGAACAAGATCATGAGGGAGGCAGTCAAATGCCTTGGATAAGTCCATTAAAATAGCAGCAACATATTTATTTTCATCAAGAGCTCTCTTCCAATCCTCGGTGATTCTTAATAAGGTCGATTGGCAACCATACCCTGATCTAAATGCCGCTAAATAAGGGTTAAAAATTTTCTCAAAATAGTTCGATATTTGAGTGTTAATTACATTTTCAAAAACCTTGGAAAGAGCTGGGAGGACGCTAACTGGTCTATAGTTTCCCTTATCTAAGACACTGTTCTTTTTGTGAATAGGGACTACTTGGGCTATTTTAAGGGAATCTGGGAAAACTGAGGATGACAGCGACATATTTACCAGTTTGGTCAAGGGACTGATAATAACAGACTTCGCGTAATGTAGTATCTTTGGGGAAATCCCGTCTATGCCTGTAGCTTTTCTTCATCAATAGGTTTAAATTGGAAAGATTGATCATTGAGTTGTGGCAAGTTTTCCCTAATTGCTTTAACACTTGGGTGATTATCATCAGTGCTTAAATTTGAATTTCCTATATTTTTGGCCACATTAACAAAGACGTCGTTGAAGATTCCTGGTATTTTGGATTGGTCAGTTTCAATCAAATCATTTTCTAACAAGACTGTATCTTTCTGTGCACAACTGCCCTTGTTTGTTAAAAAAGGTTTAATAGTGGGCCAGAAGTCCTTAGATTTCGGACCACCTGTACATCTTTCAAAAAAGTAATTATTAACTGATTTATTCTTTAGCTTTGTAACATAGTTCCTTTGAACTCTATAGGCTTCCCAGTTCTTACTTGACCTACAAGCTTGGTATTTGTTGTGTAGCATTTTTTTGTTATAGATAGCTTTGCGTAGTTCTTTGTTCATGTATGGAACCTGATTGGGTCTTATTTTTCTCATTTTCATTGGCGCATGCTTGTCTATAATGGTTGCAAACTTGTTGCTAAAATCAGAAAATGCTAAGTTAAAATCATTATGGTCCTCATAATAGAAATCCACCTGCGCAAGATCTGATATAAAAGATTCTTCATCGAAATTTTTAAAGGTACGGCACCTCTTCCATTTGCTATCTGGTTGTTTGATGTTGCATTTAAATTGAACACCTATAAAATTATGGACATCACTGAGGCCACAGCTAAAGTTGCATATCTTGTTAATTTTGGTATCATCTTTAGTCAAACAAACATCAAGCAGACTTGGTTTAGCTATTCTGGTGAAGCAAGTTGGGCCTTTAACTAGATTGGTAAAATCAAAAATATCACAGATGTCTAGCAAAGGGGCGCCTTTATCCTTATCTAGCAGATCAAAATTCATATCTCCTATAAACATAATGTTATCGTATTTTGTAGTTACTTTGTCCGCCGTTTTGCAAAAATCATCGTAAAAAAGTAGAATTATGAACATTTGGTGGTTTGTATACACCAGATAAAAACCATTTTTGACAATCAACTGTTATTTCCAGACCTATTGATTCTAAAATTTCAAATTCAAGTTGCTTTTTCCTATCCCCTGCAATATCTGAACGTAAATAAGCTATAATCCCACCCCCATGTACATTTCTATCAGCTCGCCATAAAGTAAAGTTATCAATGCTAAAAACAGAATCTGGAAAAGAATCATCTATTTTAGTCTCAGAGATGAAAAGAATGTCCACGAGGTTTCTATTCGAGAGGTCTTTTATACTTTCAAATTTGGCTCTTAAGCTGTTTAGGTTTAAATAGCCACACATGAGATTTAATGGTAGTTGCTTTCGAGTGTCTTTTAATTCGCTGAAGATGTCGTATTCAGCGTGTTCAGTATACCCATGGTTCGAGTTTCCTCTGCCGGTGTTCTGGCTTTCGTCGGCTTGGGGATAAGTGGACCTGTCGCTCTCAAAAGGTTCAAAGAAGAATGATTCAGAGAAGGGTGGTAATCTGCAGTCACAGGCTATACAGAAATATGGATCGTCGGAGTTTCCTAGTTGAGTATATTCACGGACAGTTATTGTGGTGCATTTTCTATGTGTCCAGTGATCACAAAAATCGCACTGAATTGCTTGCTGATTTTTACGTACTGGTTTATGGCATGCCAAACAGGGATTCTTAATAGGACCTGGATTAGTAGATATATCACCTCCAAGAAGAAGGAGTTTCAAAGCTAGATATTCAGGTCGGCATTGTTTTGAAATTGACAACTTCCAGTTTGTCTGATTAAAAAGAATTTCGGTGCTAAAACTTGGATCCTGAGTGTTATTGACTAGTACTGTGTTACCTTGTAATGATCTGCATATAAAAGAGTCCTTTGAGGTAAAAACTTTAGGAGAATTGTCTATAAAATTGATTAAAATCGCCAAAATTGTAAGCACTCGGTAACCACGTATTCCCGCCATTCATTCGCAATATAGCTGCAAAAATACATCATAGATATCCAACTTATGTAAATTATTATTGACGTGCAGGCTTTAAATAGTAAAATATACAATATATTAGCAATATTTACCCTCGAAGTCTGCGATGAAAACACTGCAGCTAATACGACCGGAAGTCTTTCTATGCCTCCCGGTGAGGGCGCTGCGAAAACATGAGGATAATTTTGCGCGTAAATGAGTCAGCGGTCCCTCTCTTATACGTCTCTGATTACAGCAATTACCATCTTTTCAGCTGTCAAAATCATGTCGACTTTAGCAGGATTTAAAACGATAGTAGAATGGTAGATGAATACCGATCCCGATCAGAATTAAGACGAAGAAAAACAGAAATAAAACAATCGAGGCGGGGGTATAAAATCGGGGCGGGCGGGGATGCATATGAGAATCTAGGAATATCTTTATTATGGTCTTGTGGAACTTAAATTTACGGCATTTTTTCTGGCCAGTTAAATCCACCCATTCTTTGTAAATTTCTGAAAGTGTATACATTTATGAGTATGACACAAATTCTAAATCTTATAGGAAAATTTTAACAAGTGTGTTTTTGAAGAGATGCGCCGTATTGTCACTTTAAAAAATATTTTTTTTAAATATTACAATGTATTTTTAGTGCAACTACCAATCATGGAAGTGTGAAAATAAATTATTTGTCTACGTTTCTTCATGCGTAAAGTCTAGTGAGGGTATAGGCAATTGACTGTGCAAAGTGAAGCCTTAATTAGGTGTTCTACCTTTGTAATTGGAAGACGGTAGAATTGTTTGTTTAAAATTTCAGTTATCACAGATCTTACTGTGTCAGCAAAAATTTTATTGTGTCGCACGCATAAAAGAAGTCGGTTCACTTTATGCATAAAATGGCCCTGTAGATATACCAATTTATTAATCAACACTTGATTTTCTATTTGAAGCATTAAAATAAAATAGAGACTTGGTGCTTTCATATCCTATTAAAAAATTTCCTCTGAAAGTCCAGGTCTAGGAGAACTGGCTTTATGAAATCGCAATGTTCTTGAATTTTTAGGTAAACGGGTATTATTGAGAACTTTCAGTGAAGGAAAATAATATGAGCGCACTTTCTTATCTAAAAAATAAAACATGTCCATTAATCCTCAGAAACAGTTCTATCATTTACTAGTTGCATATTTTAGATCAGAAGTTGCGCGCGCTCTATATTAAATATCAAAAAATAGCTTTAAAAATTGGCCGTTTTTGTAGACTTTTCAGAATACGAGAAAATTGACGCATTTCGTGACGTCATAATGCATTGACTAGTCAGAAAATGACGTCATTTTTATAGATACACATTCACTAAAGATTAATGCATTGTTAACTAAAACTTTGCAGTTTCAGTTTTTCAGAAATTTACAGGGCCAAATAGGGCAAAAGTGAACCTTATTCTTTGAATTGTTACTGTGTTGGAGAAAATTTTACTGTGTCGGGAGTAATACAGAAAAACAGCTCATGGAGAGCTCTGCGCTTGTTTTATTGATGTCTCTGCTTTTTCGAGACAAATCTTGTCATTTCATCGCAAAAATAAATACCATTACCCAATTTGTGCTATCGATGTCATATCAAAGATGTTGGAGATTATCTTAGATATTTTTATTGTCAAATAATTAATTCATGATGTGAATACAAACATAATTTGTTGTTCAATTAAAATTAACAATAATTGAAAAAATATTAAAGATAAATAATAATAGTGACTAAACAATTACTTTAAGAATGTAACTCAATGTTTTCAAGCAGTATTTTTCCTTGAGATATCTCTATAAAATATATTATAATTGACAATGATAAATAGTACATTCTGTAGTAGTATAACGCATTGTACATTAACAATACATGCAATATTAAATTAATGATCCATTCCGCAGATATACAATATTTCTTTTTTCAATTTAAGTTGATTGTTGGTCCATTCTAAATCGGTTTGTCTTAATTTGTCATTTTGAAGTGTTGAAGACATCATCGAATTCACAGATAAATTGTTCTTAAACACTGCACAAAGATATTGAAAGAATTTTTAATATGTTAGTTTTATGTTAATTTTGAGCACACTAGTCAAATATAGGTTCATGTCTTTGTAGTCAGTTGTTCATGTAGTGACAACCAGTCAAGTTTTTCATACAAAGATTTTGATGGTTTGTCAATGGCAGCATCTAGAATGCAACGATTTGTCCGTGTTTGTAAATTATGAATCCTGTCTAGGCTAGAGGCTAGACTCTTTAAACAATATTCAATTGATGGCATAATATAAGCATTGTGAAATAATTTTCTTGTATTTAGTGTTAGGTATTTCTTATTTCTGTGTACATATATATTTTGCGATACTAATTTACAAACAGCATCGACATGAATATTAAAATTGCGTATGAGCTTCATACTTTTTCCACCCATTATAGGTTGTCTCTGACTTTTGCTTTCATTATTAGTTAATCAGTAATCCTTAAACCCTTTATTTCACTTTTACTTACTCATTTTATCCCCATTGACCTAAATGTTCATATAAATCCATGTTCATTTTAATTTATCCTGTAGACAAACTCTTACCCTGTTTGTCTGTTTCTTAATGTTCAAACATATGATTTATTAATTCTAGATTTAAATATCATATTTTATGATCATGTACTTATCACTGGGTAGAGGAAGATTTAATCATTGTCAATAAAAATGGATTTACAACTTCCCGACTTGAGATATTCAACAAGATTTGCATGTTCTACATTGTTTAATGAAACTGACTTTAAAGAAATTTCTGATAATTTACGTAGACATGATTCGATTTTAAAAAAATTCATGCTATTGTTTTGAGTCAACCTATCCATTTCTCGTTCAATGTTCATTAAACGCTCTGTTTTCTCCCTCTTTCCCTGCTGACCCCTTTTATATAACTCTTCCAATTCGCTTGAGATATAAATCCTTGACACTTCGAATTTGAAATATTTGTAATTTCTAGTATAATGGGTATTCCACGGACATTTATTCGGACAAACTGTACAGTTTCCATTTGCAAATACTACACAGCCATGCTTATCTTCATTTTTCTTGATATCACACGGATAATGACAGTTGACCTGACAGCGATCACATACAGTGATTATTTCTCCCGGTTTAAGATCTTTAGTAGTTGTTGAATAATTAAACTTTGAAGATGATACGCGTTGAAAATTTTTTCCCCTCTCAATCTCTGCCTCGTGTTTTTTAATACATTGTATAACTTCTATTTTTTCTTCTCTAAGAATAAAACCCCTATTTGCCTGCAAACGTGATTCCTTTAGTATAGCATCAAGATTTTCTCTTTCTTTTAACACCTCTATGGTAAGAAAGAGACTAACTGGGGCCATAGTGCGCAATAGTTTAAAAAAAGATTCATAGTTCTTATCTCCCATTTCCCAGAATTGTTTGTGAAATTCTATAGAATAGAAGGATTGAGAAAACAACGCCGAATTGTTAAATGTAAACCACAGATCACATGGTACTCCACTTTTTTTAAGAGCCTTCACGACAAGTGGGCTATTATCATCAGCAAACGTTATTATATTTATAAAATTTTTTGCAACATCTTTTCCAAAAATTGACAAAATTGAGTCGATAACGTAAAGCTGGTTAGGGGAGCGTCTTGCAAGAGGAGCCTGAGATACAAAGCAGACCGCATTCAATTTAACAACCCCGTCTGATCCTCCAATGGATAAAAACTCTTTAATTTGTTTAACAAGGTTGTTGTTTTTCCTTTTTTCATTTACATCTCCAAATCCGGGTGTATCAATTATATTCAACTTATACCCTAGAAAGCGGCAGTTTTCTATTGAATAGCATGTGATCCAATCTCTCTGTGACTGAGTCTAAACAGAAAAAAAATCATTTTCAAGAATTGTTTAACAGAAACTCAAAATGATATTTTGTTTTTACACAGCATAACACAGAAATATTAATCTTCTAAGATATTGAACTTGAAAGCATTTTACTGTTTCATACTTCAAACTCAAAATCTGCTTTTAAGATCTCAATTGTCATTAAAATCTAAAAGGTTATACACCCATTTATTTTCACATTCAGATGAAAAACTTAAACGAAAAAGATCACAAACAAATACATTATACGGTTACTCAGAAGTAATTTGAGGGGTTTCGATAAATTTATCATAATAAATTTAAACTTAAAATACATCTATTTCGTAGATAAAATACCTGGTCTTCTTTTTTAATCATTTCTTCGTTCATCAAGTCCACAACTGTTAATCTAAATTCATCAGTCCTGTTGACACCGCGGATAAAATTTATCATGCCATCCACCAAAGTGCTTTTTCCAGATCCCGTGGAACCAACCAATATTATTGTTTTTTCTTCACCAGATGTTCCTTTTTCAGCTAAATCTTTTAATTGAAATAACGATATGTAGTTTATGTATGAAAGATTAGATTTAAAAGGAAAATATTCAATATGAGAAATAAATGAATCTGCTACGAGTCATTTTTCTAGTTTTCACTATGCAAACACACCAAGTTAAAGAAACTAATTTAACAACAATTCAACACCTTCAACACTGGTGACTTAGTCAAACTACGCAAGTAAATAATATATCAACATATAGTAATGCAAAAAAGAAGTATCTGTAAATTTTTACCGAGGATGCATTTCTTAATTCTGTGCGTTTTATTCATATATGAATGCCTCACATTCATCTTGTATAAAGACGGATTTCCATCGGTAATTTTCAGGCATCCAGTAAGAATATCTCTTGCAGTTGATGTCCCTTTCTGCACGTATACAGCCATCTTGTGAATAGTTGTTCCTTAGTGAAAATTTGGCAGGGGGTTCTGTCTAAAATATAAAAAGTATGTAAGGAAACTATTAGATAGTATAAGTGTGATATTGATAATGTTCCATATATACAGTTAAATTTTTCAAAATTCGAGATTGAAATGTTCAAAAGGTATAAATGTTTGTTTTGACAGAATGTCTTGTCTGTGAACACTGCTATGAAACTACACAAACAACTTTAACAATCCCATTACTGCCACCGCTACCAAATAAGAAAGTATTTGTCCAGTCAAACAAAATATATATATAGCTCATAAGCTACAAAATTCTCACAACACTGCTTAGTAAACGGAACCTCCACACAAGAATTAATCACAAAAATCATCCCCCGTTACACACATTCACACTCAAGATAAAGCTATGCACAGTGAAAATAGAAAGTACAGATCTGGAAGCACAGGCTGAACTCATTTCCGCCCACTGGTTCAAAAAAAATTAAATTGATTCAAGCAGGGTGGAAGATATACTCCCTATGTAGTCAATGTATCGACCATAGAATTTACGAATTAATAAGTTTAGATGGGACTGAGGATATCCTTGTTTCTTCAACTTTGTAAATTATGTACTTCGTTTAAGAATTTGCACATACGTCTTCCGTATCGAATCAACTGAGAGATATAAACTATAAATGCAGAATATAAAGGTATATTGCTGTACCAGCAAAGGAAGTTGACGATTGAAAAGATAAAGTCATCATGTAATCATAGAGCTTGGTTGTTAGATTACCATTAACGTCTTTTTCAAGTAAAATATGCAAGTTTGAAACAGATGTGTAAGACTCTGTAGTATCTTATATATCAAGATCACCGGGGTATTGACTTTAACTTTACAATCGTCAGTCAGCTTCCCTCATTTCTGCAGCTATACACATTCACCGCCTGCATACGGAGTATATCTCAGTATATTTAATAAGCAAGAGCATGCTCCACGTATGAACAATTTCTAAAACGTGGTATATTATTGACAAACAAGTTGTTGAAACAAGAATATTAGCAGTCTCATTTAAAGTAATCATACGTTACATGGTAGATGCAATGATGTTGTCAGCAAATATAATTTATCTTTGTGTCAAATGCTGACTGATGTTTTTCATACTAATTTTTACCTAGTTCATTATTTATACAGTAAATTTACGCCGGATTTTTTCAATATTCTAAACATCCATTTTAATAGGTCTCCCCTCTTATACTTTCCCACATGCCTAATGTTTTTCTTTTATTAACTTTCGAAATAAAAAAAATCAAAATATTCATTTTGAATTCTAAATTTAAATTTATCTTAATGAAAATAGGCGGGCTGCTCAGAGGCCTTATCGAAACTTCCCCTTTCATCATCTTTATGTGTAAATCTATTAAAATATATCAATTTAGTCTTTAACGGCCACAAGCACACACCCCGTTTAATACTGTGGTTTAACATATCAATATAAAATTCATATTAGAATTAGATTACATTAATGCTTGTTTTATTATCATGTTTATTTTTTCAAATTTTATGATTATTTAAACATTATACATATACATTTCTATTAAGCCATTGTCGCCAGCGTGGCGAAGTGGTTAGAGCGTCTGTTCATGAATCGCGGGGTAAGGCATCGATTCTAACGTATCGGATTCAATCCCACTATGTGACGTGTAGATAGGTTTTTCGGATGAAACCAGATAACTCGAATTCCAGTGTTGCAGTAGTTGCTGGCACCAAAAAAGATTCCTCAATGCTCAATTCCCCTGAGTGCCCAGAATTGGACAATATTTGTAGCAGCAAATCTGTAACTATCCGAAAAAAAATTGTCGGTCAGTAGAGCTACAGTGCCATTCATTGTAAATACTGTATATCTATTGTTCACAAAAATTGCGCTTACTTTGGGATTATTTCTTTCAAATTCTTACCTAAATTGCGAAATAGATAGATTTAAAAATATTCCTTGCTCCTTTATAACGTACTCTCGATGTTGTCTTCTGCTCAAAGTGCATTGGAACAAATTATCTTGCAAACAAAATACAGTTTTTTTTAATAAAAGCCTTTATATGATATATGATGCAAAGAAGTTTCATGTTTGTTTAAGTCTAATTGTGTTATTATCAGTCCCCTTGAGAAAAATGTTATTATTAATATTATTATTATTATTATACACAATGAAGGATATGTAGATAACGAACAGTATTCAAGATCAAAGTCCATAAAACAATACAAAACCGGAGCAGAGCAAACACGGACCTCCGAAACATCAGAGGTGAGATCAGGTGCCATAGAGGAGTGAGCATCCCCTGCTGACTGGTAACACCCGCTGTGTTCTCCTTGTCATGATCGGGATATCACGAAAAAAAGCTTCATCAATTCAGTGTTTAAATAATGGATTGATTGATTGTTTGTATATTGTTTGACGTCCCTCTCGAGAATTTTTCACTCATATGGAGACGTCACCGTATGCCTGTTAAGGGCTTCAAATTTAGACCTCTACTCGGCACTTAGGGCCATTGAGCAGCGAGGGTTCTTTATCGTGCCAGCCCCTACCGTGACATGGGACCAACGTTTTAAGGTCATATCCGAAAGACCCGTGACTTTCACTTCTGATGCCGAGCGCTTAACAAAAGAACAGTCACTTCCTATTTTAGGTTTGACGCAGAGTCGGGCACGAGAATCGAACCCTGGCATCCCGATCAAGAAGCGAACACTCTACCACTAGGCTACCTTAAACGGTTTTAAATAATGGATTAACAATTAGTATGAAAAATGTCAGTCAGCATTTGTCTCAATGATAAATTGTATTTGCTGACGAGGTCATTGTATCGTCCATAGAACTTACGAAATGATTGCTTGAAGCGAGACTGCTGATATTCTTGTTTCATCAACTTGCTTGTCAATAATTTACCTCCTTTTAGAAATTATTTTCCGCATCGCATGTTTTGTGTATCTAATCAACTGAGATATATACACTCCGTATGCAGGTGATGAAGGTATATATATATATATATATATATATATATATATATATATATATATATATATATATATATATATATATATATATATATATATATATATATACTCACTTCCGCCCCAGCCCGGGGTTGAACTCGCGACCTACGGAATCTGTCTCCTAGCAGTATAAGAACAGCGCGTTAGACCGCTCAGCTATCTAGGCAAGTTAATAAACTTGCTTTCGATGCCGATGGAATTCTCACAACGCTGCCCTACACTACACGGTCATTGAGAATGGAAGTGAGATACAGTTATCTGGACATTAGTTTTTAGAGGATCGTTACCAATACATGTTGTGATGAAATTAATTTTATTTATAAAGCACAAATTACAACAACTCTTAAACTAATATAACTGCCCTAAGTGAAGGAATATTAATATAGAAAGCACAGAGAAATTCACTTTTACAAGGATACTCTCTTCCGCCCCAGCCCGGGGTTGAACTCTCGACCTACGGAATCTGTCTCATAGCAGTGCAGAACAGCGCGTAAGACCGCTCGGCTATCTAGGCAAGTTAATAAACTTGCTTTTGATGCTGATGGAATTCTCACAAATATATATATATATATATATATATATATATATATATATATATATATATATATATATATATATATATATATATATATATATAAAGCACGTTTTACAACAACTCTTAAACTAACATAACTGCCCTAAGTGAAGAAATATTATATAGAAAGCACAAAGAAATTCACTTTTACATGGATACCCACTTCCGCCCCAGCCCGGGGTTGAACTCTCGACCTTCGGAATCTGTCTCCTAGCAGTGTAGGAACAGCGCGCTAGACCGCTCGGCTATCTAGGCAAGTCTAAAAAACTTGCTTTCGATGCCGATGGAATTCTCGCGGCGCTGCCCTACACTACACGGTCATTGAGAATAGAAGTGAGATACAGTTATTTGGACATTAGTTTTAACAGAGGATTGTTACCAATACATGTTGTAATGAAATTAATTATTATTTATAAAGCACGTTTTACAACAACTCTTAAACTAACATAACTGCCCTAAGTGAAGAAATATTATATAGAAAGCACAAAGAAATTCACTTTTACATGGATACCCACTTCCGCCCCAGCCCGGGGTTGAACTCTCGACCTTCGGAATCTGTCTCCTAGCAGTGTAGGAACAGCGCGCTAGACCGCTCGGCTATCTAGGCAAGTCTAAAAAACTTGCTTTCGATGCCGATGGAATTCTCGCGGCGCTGCCCTACACTACACGGTCATTGAGAATAGAAGTGAGATACAGTTATTTGGACATTAGTTTTAACAGAGGATTGTTACCAATACATGTTGTAATGAAATTAATTATTATTTATAAAGCACGTTTTACAACAACTCTTAAACTAACATAACTGCCCTAAGTGAAGAAATATTATATAGAAAGCACAAAGAAATTCACTTTTACATGGATACCCACTTCCGCCCCAGCCCGGGGTTGAACTCTCGACCTTCGGAATCTGTCTCCTAGCAGTGTAGGAACAGCGCGCTAGACCGCTCGGCTATCTAGGCAAGTCTAAAAAACTTGCTTTCGATGCCGATGGAATTCTCGCGGCGCTGCCCTACACTACACGGTCATTGAGAATAGAAGTGAGATACAGTTATTTGGACATTAGTTTTAACAGAGGATTGTTACCAATACATGTTGTAATGAAATAATAAAGATAATGTAATAAAAGTGAATTTCTTTGTGCTTTCTATATAATATTTCTTCACTTAGGGCAGTTATGTTAGTTTAAGAGTTGTTGTAAAACGTGCTTTATAAATAATAATTAATTTCATTACAACATGTATTGGTAACAATCCTCTGTTAAAACTAATGTCCAAATAACTGTATCTCACTTCTATTCTCAATGACCGTGTAGTGTAGGGCAGCGCCGCGAGAATTCCATCGGCATCGAAAGCAAGTTTTTTAGACTTGCCTAGATAGCCGAGCGGTCTAGCGCGCTGTTCCTACACTGCTAGGAGACAGATTCCGAAGGTCGAGAGTTCAACCCCGGGCTGGGGCGGAAGTGGGTATCCATGTAAAAGTGAATTTCTTTGTGCTTTCTATATAATATTTCTTCACTTAGGGCAGTTATGTTAGTTTAAGAGTTGTTGTAAAACGTGCTTTATAAATAATAATTAATTTCATTACAACATGTATTGGTAACAATCCTCTGTTAAAACTAATGTCCAAATAACTGTATCTCACTTCTATTCTCAATGACCGTGTAGTGTAGGGCAGCGCCGCGAGAATTCCATCGGCATCGAAAGCAAGTTTTTTAGACTTGCCTAGATAGCCGAGCGGTCTAGCGCGCTGTTCCTACACTGCTAGGAGACAGATTCCGAAGGTCGAGAGTTCAACCCCGGGCTGGGGCGGAAGTGGGTATCCATGTAAAAGTGAATTTCTTTGTGCTTTCTATATATATATATATATATATATATATATAATAATAATAATAATAATAATAATAAACTTTAAAACACTTTTCGAAATATTTCAACCGTGTTACTGGCCTTCATCAGTCGTGTTTATTTCAATGCATAGCAACTCAACAGTATTATGACGTCACAATGAACATAGAAATTGAGAGGCAACGTCATGCAATAAAATTGCGCCAAAAACATCTGAAAATATTGTGAGAGCAAAAATTGTACTTATGTTATCAAAATTTTTATCATACAGAATAAAATACTAGAATACGGGGTATATTAAAAAGATGATTTTAAAGTATATATAAATGTATATCTGTAAAAATAAGTATCACAATGTCACACAAATGTTCATAAATCCAATTCAAAGACAGAAGTGTTCCCTTTTGTTAATACCAGCCATTTTGAAGATAATAACGGATGCACTTTTCAAGTCAAAAATTATATTAATTGTAAATCAAGGAATGTTGTTTATGGAATTTTTTGTAAAAAGTGTGACAAAATAGTGTATGTGGGAGAAACGGGTGATAGTTTATATCAAAGACATGTTTTGAATTTGTCTTTAATTAGAAGGGAAACAAATGATCCTGTGGCTACTCATTTTAATTCAGGTGTACATACAGTAGAAGATTATAATATAATAGGCATTGAAAAACTGTACAAAAATGACATTTACCGCAAATATAGAGAAAATCTTTGGAAGAAAAAGTTGAACAGTTATATACCATTTGGTATTAACAAAAGGGAACACTTTTGTCTTTGAATTGGATTTATGAACATTTGTGTGACATTGTGATACTTATTTTTACAGATATACATTTATATATACTTTAAAATCATCTTTTTAATATACCCCGTATTCTAGTATTTTATTCTGTATGATAAAAATTTTGATAACATAAGTACAATTTTTTACTCTCACAATATTTTCAGATGTTTTTGGCGCAATTTTATTGCATGACGTTGCCTCTCAATTTCTATGTTCATTGTGACGTCATAATACTGTTGAGTTGATATGCATTTAAATAAACACGACTGATGAAGGCCGGTAACACGGTTGAAATATTTCGATAAGTGTTTTAAAGTTTTTTATTGTTTTGACAAAAAGAGACTTTGGATATATATATATATATATATATATATATATATATATATATATATATATATATATATATATATATATATATATATATGTCAAAATTTCTAAGTCCCCACTTCAAAAATTTAAAAATTGAACAAACCGTTTAAGTTAGGTATTTGAATTTCAAAACATCGTCTGCTAACGTAAAAACCAACAACATTACACAAAAGAAATGGGAATCGCACTTGTGATTAGTGGACCGTAACCGGGTTTGCTTACAATGAAAATCTCGTGTTCGATTGATTTTCCAGTCGTATGTTTAAAACGTGCTCTATTTTTAGTGTTCTCTATACTTAGTTACAAATGAAAAACATAATAAAAGTTCTGTAAAATGCCGCGTATGTCAGTGGAAGAACGTTCAAGAGCGGTTTGCATGGTTCAGGCTGGGCGCAGTTTGCGAGAGGTTAGCTTTCATTAAATATTGATACAAAATTTCCTCACATTTTTATATAATTGTTTTTATCAAAATAAAAGAACTGAATTAACTTCATAATCATTGTTGCAGGTTGCACGATATTTCAACAGGGACCATAAGGCTATCCGGAAACTAGTCCAAAAATTCAACGGAACCGGAAGTGTGACAGATCTACGACGACGGCCCAAACGGCGCGTAACGACCCGTCAACAGGACCGGTACATATCAGTTTCCCATTTGCGGGACAGGCTTTTGACGGCACGAGCTACTGCAAGACGTACACTTGGTACTCATGGAAGGCCCCTCAGTGACCAGACGGTAAGGAACAGGCTCAAGGAGACAGGATTAAGTGCAAGAAGGCCTTATGTAGGGTTAGTGCTCTCTGCAAGACATAGGCGACAGCGTTTAACATGGGCACGACGCCATCTGAGGTTTACGCGAGCGGACTGGGGTCAAGTGCTTTTTACAGACGAATCCAGATTCAATCTGAGAATATCAGATGGTCGTTCCCGCGTCTACCGGAGAAGAGGTGAGCGATACGTAGATGCATGCGTGCGGGAAAGAGGGCAGTTTGGAGGGGGTTCTGTCATGGTTTGGGCAGGGATATCTTTGCATACCAAAACACAGATCGTACCAATCCATCAGAACTTAAACGCTTTGAGGTATCAGCATCTTGTACTGCAGCCTGTTACCATACCTCATATCCAGGCAAATAGAGGAATGATCCTAATGCAGGATAATGCTACTCCCCACACAGCCAGAACAACCCAACAGATGTTACAACATCACAACATCAGGGTACTGAACTGTCCCCCATGCAGTCCCGACCTAAATCCAATTGAGCATGTGTGTGGGACGAACTTGACAGGAGAATTAGGCAACTTCCACAGCAACGGAACCTGGCGGAACTTGAAAGAGATTTGGTAAACACTTGGAATAACCTTCCACAGAGCTTTTTACACAATTATGTTAATTCCATGAGGAGTAGATGTCAGGCAGTTATTCGAGCTAATGGGGGACACACTCGCTATTAATTGAGACTTTTATTTTGTAGAGTACCTATTGTCTTTGTTCTTCAATTAAACGATGCAAACAACGATTAAAAAGAAAATGTTTTTTTTCCAATTTATGAGAGGTTTTTCTTTATGTCAAACAAATCTTTAGTCGAAATAAAGTGATACAGAAACAGTAGGCGACGAAAACCTAGGTGGGGACTTAGAAATTTTGACTAGTATATATATATATATATATATATATATATATATATATATATATATATATATATATATATATATATATATATATATATATATATATATATATATATATATATATATATATATATATATATATATATATATATATATATATATATTGCTGCATAAATCAGTGAAGTTGACGATAGGAAAATTAAAGTTATCACGTTTATCATATAGCTTACTTGTTAGATTACCATTAACCTCTTTTTCAAGTATAATATCAAAGTATGAAACAGATGTATCAGACTCTGTGGTATCTTTTATATCAATTTCACCAGGATATTTCGTATCGACGTAAGTTTAGAAATTACCATTGTTAATTGACAGAACGTCATCGATATATCTAAATTTCGAGTTGAAGGCCACAGAGAGTGTTTTCCTTTTTTCACACCTGAGATTTTGAACAAATTCTACTTCATATGAATACAAAAATAGGTCTGTTAATAAATGAGCACAATTGCTATCCGTGGGATTTCCAATGGGTTGTTGGAAGACCTGGTCACCAAAAACCACATAGATATTGTTAATCAGAAACTCAAGCATCTTTTTGATGTCAACTGCAGAGTACTTCTGTGTGCAATCGGAATGTGATGTATCAAAATAATTTTGCAAATGACCAATGACCAGGTCAGTAAAGGATGAGGTGACTTGCAGCCCCCGGTAAATTGACAAAAAATTAAATGTCCGAAGTTTACTCAAATTTTTGTACGTAACTAATCACTGATATGTATACCTATATGAAATATCATTTTTAACAAAAATAAAAACGTGATTTGAAAGATATATATCTTTTATTTGGGTAGGGATATCATGTTTACATCCAATTCCCATTGAATTTTGACCCCACTCTTTGAAGCCCTTAAAAGATACGAGCGCAGATAGGTACAACTTTCTTCTTTGGCTGGTCACTGTATCTTATTGAAATCTACCTATATGTGAAAGGAGAAAATCGTACCTAACTGCGCTCACATGCTATTTTTAAAAAATTGTAAAATCTAGCTGGCCTTTTCCATTATGAACAGATCGACGGAACAAGAACTTCTGACGTAAGAATAAATTCATATGCTAATCGAGGCACTGGCGATACTTTCTAACTGACCAATTAGCTAAATGAAGTTCGTAACGAGTGAGTACCACAAAAATTAAATGGAAACATGTTTGGAATTTTAGTGCTTTCCGATAATGTTTTAATGCATGTATTTGAGTCACAGATTAAAGAACGGATCTACATATGTACAATTTCCAAGATCAAAGTAAAATTTATATACAGTTACGAACAATTGATACATATACATCAGTTTAAAGTTTTGTAGCGTGTTTAGCAATTCGCTAGGTCTACACGTATTCCTGAGTATCAGTGAATACAAGTTTCATGTGCATTAATTTCTTGTCCTAAAAACCGTGAATGCTGAAAATCCATGCGTATTATTAAGTATAAACAGCCTTGTCTGACCATTATAAACGTTTGAAATGTAGAAAAATATAGGTAAATTGACCTAAACCACGTGTCTGTGATAAGATATAAACCTAGTAAACTAGCATGTTTTGTTGTTCTGTCATCGGATTGGACAATGACTATATGCGAAATAATAACAAAACCATATAAGGTCTTCTCGAAAAGCATATCCCTCTATGGTACTAAGATCCGCCCATTCACTTGCCATAAAAGAACACATTCTCACAAACCTGGCCAAATTTAGCTGTGATGGGGTCTAAAAAATCAAAGATAATGCAGTATTCCTTATAATTAAAATGTGTCTGAACTATTGAAACTATTCAAAAAGCGTCGTATTTATTCACTCATGTTTGAAAACTACAAACATCGTTGTAGATTAAATATAATTCGTCGTGGAAAAAGGGGCCCCAGATAGCAGTTATGTCACATCATCCTTTACGAATTCCATTTTTATTGAAAAAAAAGCAGCTGTCAATGATATAAAAAGCCTGGACTTTAATTTATCATGGGGAATGGTTGTGTATAAAATTAAAAAATCGTAAGTTTTAATACTGTTAATTTTGAAAAGTTCTTGTAGTTTCAAATTATCCAAAAGTTTCGAATTTTGATTATTCACATCTGATTCACACTACTTCTTGAATATATCCATCGTAAAAACTACTTATATTTTTCAACGTTTTACTCTTTCTAAGGAAGAGCATGTGCAGTGGTCTGTAGTTCTGCATTCTTTTAAATTAATACATAGAATATGTTAGAAACACGATTAGTAATACTTTAAGATGGCAGTCTTAAACCATGTAGAATAAATCAAGAAACAGTTCACTTTTTGTGCTTAATAGATATACAGTTTTATTTCAATGGGTGTCACTGTAGCTCTCTACCAATACATTTTTTTCGGAGAGCTACGATTCTGCATCTACAATATCTGAAGCTATCCACATAAGTGAAAATTCTCGAGAAGGATGTTAAAAATCATAATCTATCATTCATTTTAACTATTAAACATTTTGCTCTTTGTTGTGTGAAGAAAAAAATATATAATTTGTGTCATTGACATTTCCCTTGTTAAGAGAAATAGACATTCAAATTATTGCTATAAATTGCAATCAAAATGTAAAAACCATTTAACATCATATTTAATAACGTAAACAATGCTTAACTAGATCAACAAGCATTCTGAGAGTATTGCATAAGCAATAAATGTCCCCTTTTTCTTTATGATGTCATTTTATGATATGCAAAAGTTATGTCCAAGGTAAACCTACCTTTAACCTAATAAAATGATCCACATAAAGACGAAAATTTAACTCAATCAAAATCTTTTTCTCGCTTCATATTTACCATTTAGCGCAGCACGAACTCGATGTTATTAAACAACTATGAACAATTTAAAATTCCCTGATTCTGTCAAAAATCAATGAAGCAAAACGAAATTCAAACTTGATTTGTAACTCATCAAGATACACTTACATACCAAACGTCAGCGCAATATCTCCAAGCATTTAGAAAAAAGTTAGGAAAACCAAGTCGGGCAGACTAATAGACAGACTGAGGCAGACAGACAAACGAACGGACGTATGGACGGACGGACAGACAGCTATACAGACAGACGGAACGGACGGACAGACTGACAGATGCAGAGTAAACCTATAGTCCCCTCTGGTTTCACCGGTGGGGACTTATAAAACAAACATTTATCATCAAGTAGTCGGAAAATAGTTCTTCAGAGCTAATATTCTTTGGTTGATATTACCCGACTTTACATAGATATTACCTTATCTGATCAACTCCTGCTTGGAATACATTCAGTAGTTCAAAAACATAAAACCACTTTAAAAAGTACTTAACTTTTTCAACGTTTTATTCTCTCAGAGGAAGAACAAGTGCAGTGTTCTCTAGTTCTGTATTCTTTTAAATTAAAATAAATACAAATAGCAAAAACGATATGTGAACAGGAAAACCAACAATGACGTCACACATTTGCTAAATCAGCGAAATAACGTAAAACCATAAACGATGTCCGTCAACAACCATGTATAAAAATTATGTTCCCTATTCTATAAAATACATTACCAAGGACAGATAATGATCCGTTTTTATGTTACATTAATGCCCGTGGTTAACCGATAATAATCTAAGTATATGGATTGATTATGACGTCACCGACTAGTAAGACATGCTGTGTAGGGAAAAAGAAAAGTGGATCAATATATTCCGTTACTTGTTAACATTTTCAAGAAAGTTATGAACTTAAAGATATTTTATACAAGATAGTAATGTTAAAACAACTGTCAAAAATTATACAAGTACTGTGGTCTCAATCAGGGTTTACACATATTTTATGACGTAATGAGTCTGATATTCTTACCTTTTTGAAGCATTAACTAGGAAATCGAATTCAAAGGTAGCCAAGTTTGAATCTTAATATTTATTACGCATAGGTACAAGCATGTGCTATCTCGACGGCAAGGCGCATGTGAGTAAGAGCCTTACAGATATACATTTATAAACCTTTACTAATTTATCTTATAGAAGGAGATGAAGATAACGAACAGTATTCAATCTCAAAGTCCATAAAACAATACAAAATCTAGGTCAGAATACAGTATGCACTGGCATACTTTGCTAACATTTTATTTAACTCGGATAAATAAATATTTGTGATAAAAAAAATCCTGAACTGATTAAGAGTACTGGTCATTATCTGATCATTGCTCTGCTCCTATTTAATTTTGGATTGTTTTATAGACTTTTGATTTTGAATACTGTTTGCTAACCAAAAATGTTTCACTCCATATATTCCATGTTAACTTTAAAAAATAAGCCTATCTTCTTTTAACCCATTATAGCCTGAAAGACCATACAGAAAGTCAATCTTGTAAAAAGAATATTATAATACGCAAGGAAAATGTTTTTTTTTCTCAGATTTTTCTATAAAAAGCTGGCCGTGTATATTCCGAAAATTAATTTAACAGAGAGAATTTTCATATTTTTTCCATATCTATAAAAGGTAAAAAAAAATAAAGATTACAAGTGCGACAAATTTGCTTGTATATCTTTCTAAATACATGGATGACGTTTGCATTTATATATGAGACCATTAGCCTTAATACCTGGTCTGTTTTATGATTTTTTTTCATCTACTTCCCCTGCATTCCCAAGACAATACGAATATATACTGCTGTGTATTTGTATGCAGACTCATTGAAGATAATAGAAGGTTGTTAATAAATCGATATACTGCAATGGCATATTCCCAAGGGATCATGTCAAGCTTTTGCACATAAACGTATGAAGCATAAAGATATTTGAAAAGTGCTGAGAACCTGATGTAATTCTTTCAAACGAATTAATATTGCTTAATTTAATGTACTTTGCCAACAGAAATGTAATTTTAGCAATTAGATAAGCAATTAGATATTAAAATCTATAAAGGTTCGCAGCATTTTAAAGTAATAAAGAGAGTCGAAAATAATTCTGAATTTATCTTTCCAACTTTGGTTAATTATGCCCTTTGAACATTTGAATTTATAGATGACCTAAATACTTCTGGGATATTTGCTAAAATCATGTGACTACAACATCATGTGACAAGTCTAGATAAAAGATCTAATTGTCCTTGATGTGTAGATTTGAACCACATTACATTTGTCCCATAATAATTACGTCCAAAGAAGAGCCCATCCTTGTTTAGAACGTATTTTCTTTCTGAAAAAAATGGATTTAACGCACAGTATCTAAGATCAAAATCGCAATACAAAAAAAGGAGCAAAGCAAACATGGATCTCTAAAACATAACGACCAGGTGCCACTGAAAACTAACCATGCTGACAAGTTACACATGCCGTGTGCTTCTTGTCATGATACAACACAAAAATCTATAGGCAATTCAGTGTATAAATAATGGACTAAAAATTAGTATGAAGAACCTAATTCATCATTTGATTCATGGATAAATTGCATATGTTGATAAGGTCATTACCGTATAACGGGTAATTTTAACTGCTGTGAATTTTTTTCGAATTTTGGTCAAAAAAGACTGATTTAGGTTTTTACGCGTTAATTTTTTTGCAAATTGAACATGTCCGTAAAATCTAAAATCATTAGATGTAAAATTCAAAATTAGTGATTGTTAGCACTTTGAATGCGTTTACGTACAAATAATGTGTCCGATGCAAGAGAGAGAGAAAGAGAAAGAGAATGATTAAATTATAAGAATATAAACAATGCAACAAATTAAACAGGTCGGAGAGAATACTCGAAATCGGGTATTATCCGTGAAATCGCGTATAATACTCGACATAAGGGTATCGTTGAATCTGCGAAATCGGGTATAGGAGGTGTAATAAGCTAATAACACTTAAACAATGGGATGGCGCATGTTGCCGAGTTAAGTTTCATCGAGATACACATGTTTTCTACAGGTATCACTAGCCAAGTAAGAATGTGGGCGTCAAGATTAATGCGCTCGGGACAACAAATACCCGTGGAGCTCAGTACATTTCATGATCTGCACACAAAAAGGCGTTCGATTTGCTTTATATTTTTCACCATATGTTGAAAGTATATGTATCTTCCTAATGTTCATCCCCAACACAACAGAATTGTAAAGTATTAGAATACGGGAATTTATAATAATTCCACATCAACATGACAACATGAACAATTTGTAAATAAATCAAATTATACGGAAACACATTTCACACACAAGATATGATGCCATGTATAAACAAGTAATTGTCCATCGTATCTAATTATGCGTCATTAATTACTTTCACATTCATCTTGTGAATAAAATCAAATTTATTTATGAATGTATAAATAATGTAATGATAAAAATGTCTAAAATTTCGGCTCTTTCTCTTTTTTTTGAAAATCTTTTCGTTTTTATTTATCATTCATAAATATTTGCAGAATATGTCTTCAACATTTTAGCAGAGACACTGATAGATTCAGGAATACAGCTTATGAGAGAACATAACTGTTGATCGTTTAATTTCGTCATCAATATTTTACCATATTTTACCACTTCAAAGGAGGGGGGGGGGGGTTAAGGCTTCTTGACCACCTCTGACAAAACAACCTCGACTGTGTTCTACATGTGTCCAAGAGACCTCTTTTTGAATGTCACGTTCGGTTAAACTCGGTCATATATTTTTAATTGTAGGGAAGATTTATTAATTCATATTTCAATATGACTGAATCTCGATCTATATTGAGAAATCCAATGTATTATAAGCTCATGAAAAGATGTACACATTTGACTTTTATTCCCCCCCCCCAAAAAAAAAGAAAATCGTGTTCATATGACTTGTTGCTCTCAATTTTCACACAAATGCATAGAATAAAGGTAAAATAGCATATCTTGTAACGATTTAAATGCAACCAAAAAAATTACGGTGTCTTTGAATAAAAATTTCATGCTAAATTGACATAAAAAAGATACTCACCTTCAATTAGCTATTTTCAAACTTTTTTCCCGTGGGTATTTATTTAATCTTATTTTATTTTCTTCTTTATAATAACGTTGGTATTCTATTATGGCAGAGATATACAATTACGAATCGCTTATAATGTACTCTCTAACTGTTAGGAATAATTTATATTTCACGTGAAAGGGACGCCATACATTTTTCAGTAAAAATCATAACACGGCGTTAGTCGTTTAATTTCTTTAAAATTTCACGTTTTGTGAGTAGTGCACAAATTAGAAAATTAACTATATGGAATTCTTTAATGGAAAATAAAGACAAACTAAGTGTAGTTATTTGTTTTTAGAAATTATAGTGAAAAATAATAACGCCATTGTGTCCTCTTTGTTACCCCAGCAGTGTTTGTCGTGTGATTTTAAACTTATTCGACAACCGTATGAATTAGGTTTAATAAAAATAAATCCACAAGATACTGATGTACAAGTAACAGTTACTGGCATAATGCGCCGTTGCTTTATTCTTTAGTTTTTATAGAAAGTTGCACGGAATACCCGATTTCGCGGATTCAACGATACCCTAATATCGAGTATTATACGCAATTTCACGGATAATACGCGATTTCGAGTATTCTCTCCGACCTGTTAAACAGTGCATTATCTTTTTTCACCATTTACCATTATATACATGTACAACGTGCCCTTCATTTATTTAAGATAAATAAAACACATAGCTAGGCACACCATGTGCTCGTCTGGTTTTACCGAAAACAGAAATACAACTCAAACTAGTGCTAATTGTAACGGGGACCGTTACAGATGTTCCCCAAACGCTCCCCAACCCTCTTTCATAGTCATATTCCCTGTAAGCGTAATTAAATAAGACAAACTCAATGCATTTGAGACTTTAACAACATTTACCCAGATGTATCATGTTCATTCAAATATTATCATTGCACGCGTGCGCATTTGAATGCATATGCGTAATGACCATATCATATTGTCTACACAATCTATGTATTTTAATGTGCTAAATATTAAAGTATTTAATCCAAAAGTATAAAAAAAAACGCCCATTCAAGTGTATTTTTTATTTTACCCATTTTACATCACGCACGTGCATACCTGAGCATGGTGACCATACTTTCTTGTAGAAGTCTATTACATTTATCTATGTTCTTTATCCCATCCCGTGTGGTTGAAAACCAAGGGAGTTATAGCTGTTTAAAGTTTCAGCCAATCAGATTGCAGCGCACGTTCACGCACATGTATGCATGTGCATGGTTACCATACCTTCTTGTAAAAGTCCATTATATATATATATCTATGATCCAAACACCATCCTGTTTGGTTGAAAACCAAGGGAGTTATAGCTGTTTAAAGCTTCAGCCAATCAGATTGCAGAGCATGTATACCACGTGTATACATGTGCATGGTGACCATACCTTCTTGTAGAAGTCCATTATATATATCTATGTTCCAAATCCCATCCTGTTTGGTTGAAAACCAAGGGAGTTATAGCTGTTTAAAGTTTCAGCAATCAGATTGCAGCACACGTGCATGCACGTGCTTTCATGATTTCATGCTTTCACGTGCGCGCAAAATGACCTTTGTTCGGCAAATCTACATAACATGTCTACTGACCCTAAAAACATTTTACCTTAGTCGGATGTGTAGTTTACAAGAACACTCGAGGACAAAATTTTCCCAGGAAGAAGAAAAATAATAATAACTAGAGCAAAGCTCGTTGCAAAGCAATGAGTAGGTCTTCCGTCCTGTTTGACCGGAAGTAGCTTTCAATTTTAACAAAAACGAGAAATAACGCCCAAAAATGGTTTGAATTTTCTCAAGCTATGTTTATTAATGCAAAAATATGCCATTTTCTGCTACTTCCGGTTTAACCGGAAGTGACTTCAACGGACGGAAATTAAAGTTTTATGCTCCCAGAGACATATGTTACCTAAAAACATGTCAAAAACAGCAAAAATACGCGTTTTCCGACTACTTCCGGTTTGGCCAGAAGTTACGACGCCGGACGTAATTTGATGAATCCAGTAGATTAAGCTTGACATTTTAAACAACTTTGCTTCTTTGACGTATTACAAATTCTCAATACTTTTTGAGATATAAGGGAAAAACTTTCGGCCCTTATTGGCCCTTAATTTCAGGGGCTAGCCCTTTTTACGAGATGTCATTTGAAAGATCTTTAAATTCTACACTTCTTTTGTTCTATATGTTTTAACAAAATATTTCTGGGTAAAAAGTTATAGTTGAAAAGGTGTCAAAATTTTTGAAATTCTTGATAGGACTATTTTTGGGCCACAGCGAGCGTCGGCCCTTCGTACTTCCGGTGACAATTATCTGCTCAATTCACTTCTCCAAAGGTTGCTCTATCATCACTGAAAATTTCACACTTCTATCTTCAACGGTTTTTGAGAACATTGCCGGACAAAGTGACCCTCTAAAATTGACAAAATCGCAAAAATCTCCGAACCGGAAGTGACGTCATCAAAATTTAAAAAACCGATCTAGATTTTTTGATGTTCTACCAGACCTGAATGTTTCATGAAAATCCATGGAGCCGTTTCCGAGAACTCGCGTGCACAAAATCAGTAAGAAAAAAAATAAGAAGAAGAAAAATAGTGGAAAAGAAACCTAAGAAAAACAATAAAGTCTTCCGTTGAATACGGAAGACCTTAATAACTAGAGCAAAGCTCGTTGCAAAGCAACGAGTAGATCTTCCGTCCTGTTTAAGCGGAAGTAGCTTTCATTTTTAACAAAAATGAGAAATAACGCCTAAAAATGGTTTGAATCCTCTTAAGCTATGTTTATTAATGCGAAAATAAACAAATGTTTGCTACTTCCGGTTTAACCGGAGGTGACGACGACGGACGGAAAATTAATTTTTATGCTCCCAGAGACATATATTACCCAAAAACTTAACAAGAACGGCAAAAATACGCATTTTTGTCTACTTTCGGTTTAGCCGGAAGTGACGACGCCGGACGTATTTTGACGACACCGATTGATTCAGCTTGACATTCTGAACAACTTTGCTTCTTTGAGGTATTACAAATTTTCAATACATATTGAAATATATAGGAAAAAATTTCGGCCCCTCTAGGCCCTTAATTTTAGAGGCCAGCCCTTTTTTCGAGATATCATTTGAAAGATCTTTAAATTCTACACTTCTTTTGTTCTACATGCTTTAACAAAATATTTCTAGGTAAAAAGTTATTGTAAAAAAGGTATTAAAAATTTTGAAATACTTGATAGGACTACTTTTGGGCCATAGCGAGAGTCGGCGTTTCGTACTTCCGGTGGTTGAGATATACCAAATACACATCTCCAAAGGTTGCTCTATCAGCACTGAAAATTTCATGCTTCTACGTTTAGTGCTTTTTGAGAAAACTGCTGGACAAAATGACCCTCTAAAACTCACTAAATCGCAAAAACTCCGATCCGGAAGTGATGTCATCAAATAATAAAAAAGCGCCTTAAGTTCGTATTATTTGTCATCAATGCTGAAAGTTTCATTAAAATCCATCGACGCATTTACGAGAAATCGCGCGAACAAAATCGGTAAGAATAATAATAATAAGACTAGAGCAAAGCTCGTTGGAAAGCGACGAGTAAGTCTTCCGTCCTGTTTGACCGGAGTAGCTTTCATTCTTAACATAAATGAGAAATAACGCCCAAAAATGCTTTGAATCCTCTAAAACAATGTTAATTAATGCAAAAATCAGCCATTTTTATACTTCCGGTTTTGCCGGAAGTGACAAAACTGGAAGACCGGAAGTGACAATGGACGGAAAAATTAATAATTATGCTCCCAGAGACACATGTTATTCAAAAAACTTGTCAAGAACGGCAGAAATACGCGTTTTCCGACTACTTCCGGTTTGGTCGGAAGTGACGACGCCGGACGTATTTTGACGACTCCAAAAGATTTAGCTTGACCTTTTGAACAACTTTGCTTCTTTGACCAATTACAAATTCTCAATACTTTTTGAGATATAAAGAAAACAATGTCGGCCCCTCTAGGCCTTTATTTTAGGGGCCAGCCCTTTTTTCGACATATCATTTGAAAGATCTTGAAATTCTACACTTCTTTTGTTCCATATGTTTTAACAAAATATTGCCAGGTAAAAAGATACTGTATAAAAGTTGTTAAAAGTTGTGAAATTCTTGATAAGAATATTTTCGGGCCATAGCGAACGCCGACGTGCGGCACTTCTGATAAAAATGAAATACCTTATACATATCTATATACTTTGGTCTATCATACCTGAAAATTTCATATTTCTATCTTGAGCCATTATTGAGAAAACTGCCGGACAGAATGACCCTCTAAAACTCACTAAATCGCAGAAAACTCCGAACCGGAAGTGACGTCATCAAATTAAAAAAAAAAACGCCTTAAGTTCATATAATTTGTCATCAATGCTGAAAGTTTCATGAAAATCCATCGACGCATTTACGAGAATCGCCTGCACAAAATCGGTAAGAATAATAATAAGAAAAGTTGAAAAGAAACAACAGAATGATAAGAAGGTCTTCCGTTGAAACGGATAACCTTAAAAAGTTGAAAGAAACAACAGAAAAATAAGAAGGTCTTCCGTTGAAACGGAAAACTTTAATAATAATAATAACTAGATGAGATCTCGTTGCGAGCAACGAGTAGGTCTTCAGCTGAATTTCTCGATAAGATGAGATGTGGTTTTGACTGTGATATTCGTTAAAAGAGAATGGCATTAAGTTTTCCTTCATTAAATTAAAAAGTTTCTGATTTTTATCACGATATTCTGACCATCTTTTGTTCATTATGCCTTATAAAAATCGTCCCCCTTTTCGAGACGTAAAGCATAAAAATTTAGCATTTTGGCCCATTGCGACCCCTTATTACGTAAGATATCACGAAAATTTTATAATATATTGTGGCAAATCGTTAAAATAAACCTTTGCTTCTGTAATGTATCACAAATATTGATCATTAAAGATGTACATATGCAAGACCTTTGGCCCCTCTGAGTCCACACATGTAGGGTCAGCCCTTTTTCTTGATATCTTTTGTTCAATATTGCTTATCAAAATATTCCCCCTTTTTGAGATATAGAGCGTCAAATATTTGACATTGTGGACCCTTGTGACCCCTTATTACGTAACATATGATCAAAATTTTATCATATATTGTTGCAAATTGTAAAGATGAATACTTTTGCTTCAGTAATATATAACAAAATACTGATCATTAGAGAGTTATAGATAAAAGACTTTTGGCCCCTCTGAGCCCCTAATTCGAGGGGTCAGTCCCATTTTCTTGATATCAAATGAAAGGTCTTGTGATTTTGAAGTTTTTTTGGGAAACACTTATTCAGAGATTTCTATTCGTTGTGGAGATATGCTAAATGGAAATATTTAGGGGCTACCCCTACAAGTCCTTAATGGGGTCGTTTAACAAAAGTTCAAAGTATGCATATTGTTTAGAATATTATTCTGAGCATCTTTTGTTCAATATTGCTTATCAAAATATTCCCCCTTTTTGAGATATAGAGCGTCAAATATTTGACATTGTGGACCCTGGTGACTCCTTATTACGTAACATATGATCCGAATTTTTTTCATATATTGTTGCAAATCGTTAAGATGAATACTTTTGCTTCAGTAATGTATCACAAAATATTGATCATTAGAGAGTTATAGATAAAAGACTTTTGGCCCCTCTGAGCCCCTAATTTGAGGGGTCAGCCACTTTTTCTTGATACCAAATAAATGGTTTTGTGATCTTGAAGATTTTTTGTGAAACACCTATTCAGAGATTTCTATTCGTTGTTGAGATATGCTAAATGGAAATATTTAGGGGCCACCCTTACAGTGCTGCTATCCCACAAGTTGACATGGGATGGGATCGGATAGGATTCAGGATTGAGGATTCACGATAGAAACATATAGAAGTTAATCCAATCCTATCCTATCCTATCCTATCCTGTATCCTACAGCCAATCAGATTCGAGCAAAGGTTCATTCATATTTCAGAATAAATTACAAAAACGAAATACGATATAAAATGTTTACAAAAGAAATATTTATAAAATTTCAATAGAAAATAAAACATTCTTTTCTCTAAACACATATTTACATTATAAACTTCGAGTAACACGGCGTACGATCTAACCGTGAACGATCACCGGAAGAATTTGGGAATGTAAACAACGAAGAGTCCAGGCATCGAAAGACCATATTTCTTCAGCTTGTTTGGATGATTTAACCGATTCTTACTTGTGTAAAAGTGTAAAAAAAATATTTTTCTGTTAGATATGCTCTGTTTGTTTGGATAATTACACTGGAACCGATAACAGCGGACTTGAATTGATGGTGTGCGAGAATGTGTAAGTACGCTGTGCATGTGTGCATTTTTATACATATTTCTCCCTATAAATAATGTTCTAATATTGTCTTAAACTGTAAAAGTTTTATTCTATTAAATATAAACGAAAATTGGGTACGGAAAAAAGAAGTAGTGTAGACAGAAGGGGGGATAAATATTTACAAATACTCTGTCATATGATTCAATCAGCTATCAATGAGCTGTAAGACTAAACCAATCATATGTATTATGCCTTAATCAGGTTGTTACTCTTATCATTTCCCTAATAAGGTTAGAAGATAGTTTCTTTCATTTCAGTGTATTTAATAATAAATGAATGTAGAATCATCATGACCAAGTATGTATGATTTGGATTTTTATAATGCATTTATACATGGTCAATAAAATACATAAACATCATTATCTGAGTTGAGGTGACATTTCTGCAGTTTCTTGGAACAAGTGATTTTCTTCTTTCAAAAATCTTAAGAGTAAAACTGACAGAAATATTGAATTTTTCTGGCCATCATGTTGTTGTTACATATATATTTTCTTTTTATTTTTAATATTCAAATTTCAAGACAAAAAAAAAAAAGAAAACCAAGAAAAAAACATTAAATAGATAAATACAAGCAGAAAATAGAGAAAAGTCACCAAAACAAATGTATTCTTACTCGTTAGCAAGTTGACAAGATAAAATGAATTATAATGTATAACGTACAAGTAAATTATGTTAAATAAGATTTTTTTTTAATTTTATATCACTGAGGTTGCAGTATAAGATTTTATTTTCCATGATTTCTAAATGCATTACTTTTGCGAGAGAAAAAGATGAAATTAAAGTCAATTGTACATGAAATGTGAAAGATAATCACAATCAAAATCAGTTTAAATGTGTATGACAAAATTTACAATCTACATGCCTATAATGTTTTGTTTTTGTTTTTTTTTTCTTCAGGTAACCCTGCACATTTGCAGATATACAGAATGCAGTTCATGCCATATGCAGTTAGAGTAAGTGATGAAAGATGTTCAAACCAGTGTCAAAGTCATAAGTCTGAAATCATGGTGCTTTTATCAAAGAGATCAGTCACTGTGTTTATTTTTTTGTGCATAAATTGTTGACATTTGTGGAACTGTTCAGTTTATGACCATCTTTCTGACAATAACTCTGACATTTGAATTTCAATATGTGGGTTGGATAAGAAAGCCAAATTATATGCATGTAAATCAATATACAACTATAATAAAAACATTGATAAAGTTGAATTTAAACAAAGTTCATGTACACATATCTGTGATCTATGCATTGAAATTCATAAATGCTGTACATGGATACTTTTAATGACTTTGTCTCATGGTAATGGAATATTCAATTGTTAAACATTGTTTTCTTGAATAAAAATATTGAGAACTTGATAAAGTATTTTTCCTCATTTAAACACTGAAAATTTTAAGATCAAATGTCAAGGTCAAATACAAGGTTTACTCAAGAATGTGTTATAAATGCTGTAAATACTGTGAATTCTTATGCATGTTTTATAAGATTTAAGGAACATATGTGGAGCATTTTAATATTTCTCAATCCGACAATGATTAACACTCAAGATCAAATGCCAAGGTCAAATACAAACTTGGCTTAGTCAAGAATGAGTTATAAATACTGTAAATACTGTGAAGTCTTAATTTCTTATGCATGTTTTATAAGATCTTAGGAACATGTGAGACCTCACTACAATATTTATTACTGTCAATCTGTCAGACTATAAAAATTTAGAAAATAAATTCTATTAAACATAAATCATTATATTTCCACACATAAAACAAAATAGGAGATTGAAATACATTTGGACAGCATTGAGCTGACCATAAACTGAGAAGTTAAATGAAAAAAATTAACATTTCCATTATCTTGAATTCTATTTAGCAACTATATATTTTTGCATGTTTGAAAAATATCACATACAACAGATGATGAACTGAAATTTTAAATAAGAATACATTATGAATTTAAATAAAAAATCATACAAAAGTCATTTAATATTTGATATTATAAGACAATTTCACATTTAAGGGTACTTACCACAAACAAAAAATGGATGCGCGGGTTGATATATATTTTTTGACTGATTTTGATTTGAAATGACATAAATAATAAATCCCTGAAATATTAAGAAATCGTAGGTTTTCCTTGGTGCTTATATATGAGATTTTGTTTTGCTTTCTATATAATTCCATACAAAATTTTGCACAATTTTTTAACCTTATGACAAAATCTTATATAATTCTCTCACTCTACTTGGTAAACATTATTCAGGATGTCAATTTAAATGTAAATCTATGAAAAATAATGCTGATTTCTGAAAAAAAGTTTGTTTGTGTTATTTATCCTTAAACTGTTTAATATGTGAAAGTCAAGATATTCTAGATCTACATTTTGACTTGTCTGTTTGGTTTATGGACTAGTCATCATGGTCATATTTTCTTTTTTAGAATGCATACAGAAAAACCTGTTATACAGGCACAGTTAGACTATACATGTACATGCATGTTATTTTCATGGTGCACAGTTTAGAAGAAAATAAAATTTTACATGAAACATATACTTAAACATTATTACCGTATAGGCCTATGATTTTTTAAAATTAATTAATTATAACACACCTTACGCAAGTCGCGATCCCTTTTCTCCCGATCATTGTTAGTAGGAAAATTAAAACAAAATCTAATTTTATTTTTCCTTTAATTCTTTTGGAAGCCCAATTTCTTTACATATTTTCGCAAAATCAGTACTTGCCCACGTTTAATTACGATCTGTTTGTTTAAATTAAGTTTTAACATGGTAAATCGTATAATCGTAAATTTAATTTGTGAGTCAGGAATTATGGAATGCCGATCTCGATTATTTTTCTCCATTCAAATATATAACATTTAAATAAATACCAAAGCTACATCTTATTTTTTTCCTGGTTATTCCTTTTTTTTGGTTTCGTCAAATTAATTCCTAAATATTAAAAAACTGAGAGTTGCAGGATAGGATAGGATAGGATTAGACTGAAATCACAGGATAGGATTGTGGATGCAGGATTCACGATAGGATAGGATAGAATTGTCAACTTATAGGATAGCAGCACTGTATAAGTCCTTAATGGGGCCGTTTTACAAAAATTCAAAGTATGCATATTGTTTAAAACATTATTCTGAGCATCTTTTGTTCAATATTGCTTATCAAAATATTCCTCCTTTTTGAGATATAAATCGTCAAAGATTTGACATTCTGGCCCCTTGTGACCCCTAATTACGTAACATATGATCAAAATGTTATCATATATTGTTGAAAATTATTAAGATGAATACTTTTGCTTCAGTAATGTATAACAAAATATTGATTATTAGAGAGGTATAGATAAAAGAATTTTGGCCCTCTGAGCCCGTAATCTGAGGGGTCAGCCCCTTTTTCTTGCTATCAAATGAAATTTCTTGTGATTTTGAAGATTTTTTGTTCAGCACTTATTCAGAGATTTCTATTCGTTGTGGAGATATGCTAAATGGAAATATTTAGGGGCCACTCCTACAAGTCCTTAATGGGGTCGTTTTACAAAAGTTCAAAGTAGGTAATGACTAGAAGATATGGCGTAAAAGAAGTCGAACATGAGTTATCGTTCATATATCGAGTTATGGACACAGACTACCAATTATTTTGCTATACATTCCTTTATAACATAAAAAATGATTAAAAAATTTACACCAGCTCAACCTACCTGAAACTTGGCACAGGGTAAGATGAATTCAAGTCCAAAAATTTTTCGGACTCTCATGAAAATTCATCGCATGCAGTTCCTGCTAAGGCATCGCAAATAACCCCTACCCTGCTTTTTTCACTTTCTCTTTGGGGAATGGGAAAATATGGGCCTCTTTACACCCTTCATACTACGCGCTTAAGGGCAAAATTTCACAAATTATCAATTTTATATTTTTTTCAAACTCTCTCCTTTCCATCTATGCCCAAAAATAACATCATTCCACCCCATAACCACCTCAAAGAATTTTTAAGAAAATACCTCTATTTTTAATCAGGAACTCTTTGCGTGGTCAATGAAATAGGGGTAAAATTAGTAGTCTGTAACCTCATAAGGACACAAACCTTGTCTGATTTTGCTGAAATTTGACATGCTGGAGTGTTTTGTATATACAAAGTGGCGTATGAAGTTTCATTGGAATTGATGATTCCTAAGCAGAGTTATGGCCCTTTAATTGATGTGCTGGAACACCTTAAATCAGAGGGTAAAATGAGCATTATGCACACAGTTCTCAGATTTGAAATGCTCACAAATCACATACATGACAGTTATTTTCTTATCTTATATTTTTGTATACTAGATAAATATGTCCTTCACAAATTTCAAAAACAAAACTTAACCTATTGCATAAGCAAATATTTTAAACAATT